>NW_013774013.1:0-711 GCF_000517525.1 Limulus polyphemus
AGATGTAAGAGCTATTACAATATAAATTAAAGACAAGAACAGTCTCGAGAGATGTAAGAGCTATTACAATATAAATTGAAGACAATAATAGTCCCGAAAAATGTAAGAGCTATAGCAATATAAATTAAATTCAAGAACAGTCCCAAGAGATATAAGAGCTATTACAACGTATATTAATGACAAGAACAGTCCAGAGAGATGTAAGAGCTATTACAATGTAAATTAATGACAGAACAGTCCCGATAGATGTAAGAGCTCTTACAATATAAATTAATTACAAAAACAGTCCCCAGAGATGTAAGAGCTATTACAATGTAAATTAAAGACGGTAACAGTCCCGAGAGATGTAAGAGCTACTACAATATAATATTAAATACAAAAACAGTCCCGAGTGATGGAAGAGCTATTACAATATAAATTAAAGACAATAACAGTCCCGAGAAATGTAAGGGCTATAACAATATAAATTAAACACAAGAACAGTCCCGAGAGATGTAAGAGATATAACAAAATAAATTAAAAACAATAACAGTCCCGAGAGATGTAAGAGCTATTACAATATAAATTAAAGACAACAACAATCCCGAGAGATGTAAGAGCTATTACAATATAAATTAAAGACAATAAACAGTCCCGACAGATGTAAGAGCTATTACTATATAAATTAAAGACGATAATAATACCCGAGAGATGTAAGAGTTATTAAAATAT
>NW_013774014.1:0-745 GCF_000517525.1 Limulus polyphemus
ATATAGTAAGCGAGAAAATCTTCCCGTTATTTCTGTAATCAAGCGATCAATAACATCCTTCATGATGCGATAAATTTCCTATTCAGCAGTCAATCCAGCATCAGCTGCATTTTCACCTGGCATCCGTTTACGATGTATTTTTCTTCTTTCAATGGTCAATCCCCATGTTTCATATTGATTCTTGCCCAGTTTAAGTGCTTCTTGACAAGACTTTTCGTGTGATTTTATCAATTTCTCTTTCAAAGAATTAAGATCAGCAGCTGCTTCTCTAAAATTCATTTTGGGTCCTGAAGACGTTTCAGCACTCGATTGATAGATGATAAAAGATTTTTCCAAAAATGCAAAAGTACAAGAAAAGCAAATGTAAGCATGTGTTGCAGAATATTATGAGCACCACATTTTGTTTCAGCAGTGTTGCCATTCTCACTTAATTGCTCTAACATCGAGTTGATGAGCAAAGAAATTATAAATGGCTTCAATTATACCAAAAAAAAAAGGTAATAACTGTTGTTTCCTGACTTGCAGCATGAAGACATGCTAAGTTGAAACTATGGTTGTCACAGTTTATAAACACTGCTTTTGGATTTTTGTTCAGAATTCTTTGTTGAACACCCGACAGATGACCTGACATGACAGCAGCATTATCATAACATTGTGAACAACAATAACTCAATAAAATTCCATCCACTTCTTATTTTGTGCTTATTGTTTTCTCAATATTGGCAGCATCTTTTTCCTTCATCTG
>NW_013774015.1:0-744 GCF_000517525.1 Limulus polyphemus
AAATCATTGGTGTAATATCAGACTAGTAGAATAATACAACTGTAGTTTCAATCCCTGTCCTTAAATCATTGGTGTAATATCAGACATAATAGAATAATACAACTGTAGTTTCAATCCCTGCCTTAAATCATTGGTGTAATATCAGACATAATAGAATAATACAACTGTAGTTTCAATCCCTGCCTTAAATCATTGGTGTAATATCAGACATAATAGAATAATACAACTGTAGTTTCAATCCCTGCCTTAAATCATTGGTGTAATATCAGACATAATAGAATAATACAACTGTAGTTTCAATCCCAGCCTTAAATCATTGGTGTAGTATCATACTTAATAATAAAACTGTAGTTTCAGTACCTGCGTTAAATCGTATGTGTAATATCATACTTAATATAATAATACAACTGTAGTTTCAATCCCTGTCTTAAATCGTATGTGTAATATCAGACATAATAGAATAATACAACTGTAGTTTCAATCCCTGTCTTAAATCATTGGTGTAATATCAGACATAATAGAATAATACAACTGTAGTTTCAATCCCATCCTTAAATCATTGGTGTAGTATCATACTTAATATAATAATACGACTGTAGTTTCAATCCCTGCCTTAAATCATTGGTGTACTATCATACTTAATATAATAATACAACTGTAGTTTCAATCCCTGTCTTAAATCGTATGTGTAATATCAGACATAATAGAATAATACAACTGTAGTTTCAATCCCAGCCTTAAATC
>NW_013774016.1:0-745 GCF_000517525.1 Limulus polyphemus
TTAAAGTGACTGAAAGAGTTGATGATGGTGAAATGGAACCAGGTATAGATATTAAATCAGAGCATGAAGCCACTGGATACACTCCAGCAAAGTTGATCTTTGGTCGGGAACTTCGGTCGCCAGTGGATCTGTTAACAGGACGCCCACCTTATGAAGAGTTGCCTGAGAATGTGTCAGAGTTTGTGAAAGTGTTATCGGAAAGGATGGATGATATTCACCACCAAGTGCGTTCAAACTTGAAAACGTCTGCTGATTCGATGAAGGTATCTTATGATAAGAGATCTACTGAAGTCAGCTTTGTACCAGGAGACAAGGTGTAGTTGTATAATCTCAGGAAGGCCAAAGGGAAGTCTCCTAAGTTGTCTTCTCCATGGAAAGGCCCATATGACATAGTGGATCGTCTCTCAGACGTGACTTTCCAGATAAAATGTGGTCGGCGAGGTAAGCCAAAAGTGGTGCATGCCAACAGGCTTTGGCGTTATCACGGTCCAGGACATTTCAGTTGGGACGAAGTGGAAAACAGAACAAATGACGCTGCTGAAGACGTGCCACCTGAAGAAACCACCATCGAAGAAGAAACTCTACTCAGTTTTGAGAAGGGAAACGGTGAAGCTCTTGGTGAAGTTACTACCACTGATGTGACTGTTACCGATGATTGGACATTTACTGATGAAGCAAATGAACCCCACTTGAAGCAGAAGCCAACGAGATGGAGACCAGTACGGAAGAAGATACGTCCCGTAAA
>NW_013774017.1:0-744 GCF_000517525.1 Limulus polyphemus
GAGTCGCGGAATCAAAACCCGTCGCCGAATATGTCCTTACAGCCGTGTGGGCGTTATAAAATGATGGCTTGTTTGTTTGTAATTAAGCACAAAGCTACACAATGGGCTATCTGTGCTCTGCCCACCACGGGTATCAAAACCCGGATTCTAACGTTGTAAGTCAGCAGACATCCCGCTGTGCCACTGGGGGGCTAAAATGATGGTGAACCCCACTATTCGTTGGTGAAAGAGTAGCCCAAGAGTTGGCGGTGGGTGGTGTTGGCTAGCTACATTCATTTAGTCTATTAATACTTCCAAAGTAGAAATGACTAGCTCGAGTAGCTTTGTGTGAATATTCAACAAATAAGTAAACTTTTGTGTAGAAAATATCCCCTGGCGTTCGTAAAAAACACTACAAAACCACTTTTGGAAATAGACTGTAAAACAAATGTTTGAAATTTTAAAAGGAAAAGTTTGTTGTTAAGCAGAAAGCTACACAATGGTAAATTGAATTATATACTAGGTATTTGAAAAATCTAAAGATTCTTGCAAGATGCGCACTCACAAACCAAACGGTCATCGGACTCGGATGTATGATCTGAACGACAATAAATTGGGGGGTGTTTCACATTATTTTAGAACAGTAGTTATAAATTATATTTATTCTTTAGTTTTTATTTTGTAATACTTACTAGGTTTAACATATTTTAAAACATGCTGTTAAAAAAAAAACCTTGTGTTTTTAATTCTTACTGTAAATCTGGC
>NW_013774018.1:0-745 GCF_000517525.1 Limulus polyphemus
CTCTTGTGGCTTTTCTGGAGCTATTCTTCTTAGAGGGATCTTTATTGGATGGTGATTGCCTGTGTTTATTCTGTATTCTACAAGGTGTGTGCAGCCAAGGTCATGATCTCATTTTGAAAATACGTCCGCATAATTCGCCAAGAGTTCTCTAACCTGAAGAGCCTGTGATGATGACAAATGGGCTATGCTCTTCTTATAGAGGTCACTCCAATGTTCTGGGAGAGGATGTTCTTTCTTTATGGTTGTATTTCTTGTCTTAACATTGACTAGCTCTACCTCCTGGCACACACCCAACAATGCCCCTTATTTAAGTGTCTGTTCACATTTAGAGACATTAGCCACTGTTGTGGGTACTACTTGATGACCTGCCACAAGTGACCTTCCAATCTTCATGTCCGCTGGCCTGGATGGGTCTTCCACTGCTTTCACAAGCATCGGGCTTCCTTGGGGATGTTCTTTTATTCTACCCCAAATTATCTTCTCTGACAAAGGGGGTATTGTAGTTGAGTTAAGTACTGTGACATGCAAATCAATAGATGTAGCAACACTTACTCGAATCTAGCCTTTGTTGTTTCCAATCATCATTTTATCAAAGTTAACTACACACTTCCTTGGTAGTAGATAGTCCAGTCCTAATATGCATTGGTCTTCAATGTCAGCCAAGTATACTTTCTGTCTGTTCTTCATACCCATGAGCTCAATAGTTACTCACACTGGTCCCCACAACTTTGCATAATGTCCTGTC
>NW_013774019.1:0-745 GCF_000517525.1 Limulus polyphemus
TTGGCGGTGGGTGGTGATGACTAGCTGCCTTCCCTCTAGTCTTACACTGTTAAATAAGGGACGGCTAGCGCAGATAGCTCTCGTGTAGCTTTGCGCGAAATTCCAAAACAAACAAACAGTGGTAGTAACTTCATCAAAGAGCTTCACCGTTTCCCTTCTCAAAACTGAGTAGAGTTTCTTCTTTGATGGTGGCTTTTTCAGGTGACACGTCTTCAGCAGCGTCATTTGTTCTGTTGTTCACTTCGTCCCAACTGGAATGTCCTGGACCATGATAACGCCAAAGCCTCTTGGCATGCACCACTTTTGGCTTGCCTCGCCGACCACATTTGATTCAGAAAGTTATGTCTGAGAGACGATCCACTATGTCATATGGGCCTTCCCATGGAGAAGACA
Organism: Limulus polyphemus; assembly: GCF_000517525.1. Taxonomy (NCBI): domain Eukaryota; kingdom Metazoa; phylum Arthropoda; class Merostomata; order Xiphosura; family Limulidae; genus Limulus; species Limulus polyphemus. The sequence continues at coordinate 394 of NW_013774019.1, forward strand.
ACTTAGGAGACTTCCCTTTGGTCTTCCTGGGATTATACAACCACACCTTGTCTCCTAGTACAAAGCTGACTTCAGTAGATCTCTTACCATAACATAGCTTCATGGAACCAGCAGACGTTTTCAAATTTGAACACACTTGATGGTGAATATCATTCACCCTATGACATAACGCTTTCACAAACACATTTTCAGGCAACTCCTCATAAGGTGGGCGTTCTGTTAACAGATCCACTGGCAATCGAAGTTCAAGACCAAACATTAACTTTGCTGGAGTGTATCCAGTGGCTTCATGCTCTGCTGTTCTATAGGCCATCAACAGGGGAGGGAGTAAGACATCCCAGTCATCTTTTGG
>NW_013774020.1:0-745 GCF_000517525.1 Limulus polyphemus
ATAACCGACTCTCTGCTAGCTGATCCGCAAGCTTATCATGTAGCCTTGTTCCTAGATACTTCGGAAAATTATTAGATTTTCGTGACGTCATCTGGAACATTTTAAGCCTAGTCCCGCAAATGTACTTGATTTTAACGTCATGCGCCCTCTAGCTAATATCCGAAATAAAACATTACAAGTACAGCAACAACAATAATAAATATCTTCCTTTCATTCCTGGCACATTACCCATTGATCGTAGACGTCGGAATCGAGGGGGGGGGGCACCAATAATTATAGTAACTGCCCTGAATGTTTTGTTCACAATTTTTTAATACAAAACAAACAATTTAATTTATATTTCGTCTGTTTTTATATGTACAATACAGTAAACAACTACTGTGTAAAACTGTTGAATAATATTTTAATGCGTTTTCATTGATTATCAGACAATTTTTATTCGTTTACGACTGCCCCCCCCCCCCAACGCGTCTGTTGAGAATCAATGACAAAGGAATTGAACAAATGATATTCCAATACTTTTTACTTTTATAACCGTACGACAGGAGACAAATTTTACTAATATTTTCTGCTATTTCGAACTAAAGGAATATTTGTGTAATGCCCGAAATCTAAGTCATGTAGCACCATAGCTTAAAATCATTTTGACCTGGCCACCACGGGTATCGAAACCCGGATTCAAGCATTGTAAGTCCGTAGACATGCCGCTGTGCCACGGGGGGGGGGCGTTTTTGTCGTTAATTCT
>NW_013774021.1:0-745 GCF_000517525.1 Limulus polyphemus
CATTCATTAGTTTGCCAGGCTGCGTTTTTTGTTCAACTTGGATCATGATGGTGGGTTAAAAAATGCACGGCCTAGCTAACTAATGAATGAATATTTGCTGTAAAATTCTTATTAATGTTATAAGTGTAGATACAAGTTTGGCTGTCAATTTTGATTTCATTCCTTTAAGTCGCACGCTTAAACCTTTTTTGGCCGCACCTTCTTTCACACATGAGGTGTTTTTGATTAGATATCATGGCTTTTTGCCAATACACACCAACAAACCACAGCAAGTAAGAAAGCGACACTTGATGGTAACCAACATTAGCTTTAGGATCACAACCATATTATTCGGAACACACATATACTTAATAGAACCAACCAGATTCTTTAAAATATATGGTGGTAGTTATTTCTCTCTAAAACTGTGTTAATAGCTTCCTTTATAGTAAAACTATGTTAATGACTTCCTTTATAGTAATACCATGGAAACTAGATTAACATCATCACCCGCATGCACTCGATATAGCCGTATCAAGTATCATTATTTACGCTAATATCACGTGATGTTAAACGGTCTTTAATTAAGAGAATTTCATAAAATTTTGCAAATTTGTGCTTAAAAGTTGGCAATAAATAATAACTGTCCACCCGTATGATTCTTTTGAAAACTTGAACTAGAAACTGCTAATCTGTTGTAACATTTTGCTTTTAATTCAAGAACACACACACACATATATATATATATATAGGTAGTAAACTTTAG
>NW_013774022.1:0-730 GCF_000517525.1 Limulus polyphemus
AAATTATTGTAATATACAATAACAATATAACTGTAAATAACCAAAGTTACAATAATGTTTATGTTAATACAGAGACATCGTTTGAGATTTAATTGGAAGAAAAAGACACATTTTTACTGAAGTCCAGGAGTTTCTACAAGCTATTGGTATTTTATGAAGTTAAAATTAAAATACATATGTATATATATATCTATACGTTTTATGTAGTTAGTTTATGTATCTTAATGTCCGTATATATAAAATTTAATCCTATACGCTTCTGTTTATGTAGTTTATGTATTTTAGTTTACGTGTTTGTGCCTTAGATACAGTCTTTTACGCTACTGTTTTATGTAGTTTATGTATGATGTGAGATAGTGGATTCTACTTTTATTCTGTTATGATTTTGTTTACAGTTAATTTTTTTCAACTATCACGTTTTAGTTATATTAAAGTGCTAACTCACCTTCTAGTTAGAGCACGTTAAACTTCAGTATGTATGTATTATGAAACTGACACGAGCTTCCCCTAGTGATAACACACAGATATTAAAGTTTTGAAAGATTATTCGTGAACTAACTTGATTAAACTGAATGCAAGGTTATAATTCAGTGCTTAGATCACGAAGTTACATCTAATGTGACCAGCTAATCTACAATTAACTATATAATCATCAATAATTTGTAACGATATTGAGTATGATTGATTTAGAAGTTATTTAAATTAGGAGATTGTATTTTTGTTTGTTTGT
>NW_013774023.1:0-744 GCF_000517525.1 Limulus polyphemus
CTTGTGTATATCGTATATATACATATATATTATTCATACCTTCGGTGTATAGGACGCAAGCAGATTTTGACATCAAATTTTGGGGTAAAAAAGTGCATCTTATACACAGAAAAATACGGTAATCCGAAACTTGACGATGAATGTTGTTGACTAGCTTACCTCCCTCTAATCTTTGGGGTAAAAAAGTGCGTCTTATACACAGAAAAATACGGTAATCCGAAACTTGACGATGAATGTTGTTGACTAGCTTGCCTCCCTCTAATCTTTGGGGTAAAAAAGTGCATCTTATACACAGAAAAATACGGTAATCCGAAACTTGACGATGAATGTTGTTGACTAGCTGGCCTCCCTCTAATCTTTGGGGTAAAAAAGTGCGTCTTATACACAGAGAAATACGGTAACCCGAAACTTGACGATGAATGTTGTTGACTAGCTGGCCTCCCTCTAATCTACCGGCTCCAAATTGGAGATGGCTATGTACAAATAGATCTTCGTGTAGTTTCTCTAACAAACAACTACAGTGAAACAGTTAATTTAAACAGATGTTTAGCTGTGATGGTATCAAGTGAAACAACACCATCTATATAGGATGTGGAGTAGTTTCCTTTTTATCAGGCCTACACGGATATACTCAAATAATACATGATTGAAACATGTAACTTACGACTGTCATCTGGTTTTAAATTGATCAGAAGAACTAAGGAGCTATGATAGCCCCTGGTCTTATGAACTGAATTACGACCA
>NW_013774024.1:0-741 GCF_000517525.1 Limulus polyphemus
GCTCTTGCAGGCTCTCCCCTTTATCACGGACTCTCGTCCTAAACCTAGCCCTGTAGACTTCTGACTGGTTTTGGGTTCCGTATCTGAGTTCTAGAGCCGCTACCAGTGCTCCATAGTTGTGCCTGTCGTCTGCTGACAACTGTTCAAGTATTTCCAGTGGTTGTCCCTTCAAGCTCGTTGCCAGATATACTGCTTTATGCTCCTCTGTCCAATCATTCATCTCTGCCAGAAGCTCAAATTGTGCTTTATATGCTTCCCACAGTGCCTTCCCATCGAATTCCTGTGGCTTCCTTCTTACTAGATCACCCCTATACTGCTGACACCCATGTCTGGAATGTGACTTCTGACAGGAATGAAGATGTCTGCATTAGGGTTTAGCTGCGAGGTCTGGAAGGGGCTTCCCGTTGTCCAAGGCTGATTAGATCGATGGCTAATATATCCTTCTTGTGTAAAAGACAGTAAATCATCCTTTAATGTATTTAATTCACTTTGAAATTTGTTAATGATTTCCATTTGTACTTCTTGCCACTGTTGTTGACTTTCCTGTAGTTGCTGCTGACTTTCCTGCAACTATTGGAGACTTTCTTTATTTTCTCGTTCTCTTGTTTCTTTTCTTCGTTCTTCTTGTTTCTTTAGCTGTTCTTGTATTGCTGCCATCAAATCTGCTAAGCTGTAGTTTGATTTGCCACTTCTCGTTTCCATCTTCTTTTTTTCTTTTTTTATTCCTACTTCTGTCACCAA
>NW_013774025.1:0-742 GCF_000517525.1 Limulus polyphemus
ACGTTGTCTGGTGTTGGCCAATCATGCACTGCTTTCACCTTGTCAGGTATCAATTTTGCACACCATGCTCACTTACAATGTGATCTAAGTAAAGCACCTCTTTCTGGAACAAGTGGCATTTCTTGGGATGGAGTTTGAGGTTTGCTGCTTTCAAACGCTTGAATACTTCCACTAGCTGGGACATCTCATCAAAAGTTGTTGCAAATACAATGACATCATACAGGTACACTAGGGCTATCCTCCATTGTAGGCCTTCCAGTACTCTTTCCATCAGCCTCTCACATGTTGCTGGAGAATTGCTAAGCCCGAATGGTATCACACGGTACTGCCAGAGACCTTGGCCATAACTAAATGCTGTCTTAGGTTTATCTGCTTCAACCATTTTCACTTGATTGAAACCCGACTTTAAGTCCAGAGTTGAAAACCACCTGGCTCCACTTAGGGCATAAAGAGTATCATCAATTCTTGGCAGTGGGTATGAGTTTTTTCGGTTTTACTGTTAAGAGCTCTGAAGTCCACACTGCAACTTTGGGTCCCATCCTTCTTCTGGACTAACACGACGGGAGCTGACCAAGGACTATCTTATTTCTCGACTATCCCTTCCTTAATTAAACCATCCATGATCTTCTCCATCTCTTGTCGCTTTGCTGAAGCTATTCTCCTTGGAGGGATCTTTATTGGACGGTGATAGTCTGTGTTTATTTTGTGCTGCACAAGGTCTGTGCAGCCGAGGTCATGATCT
>NW_013774026.1:0-745 GCF_000517525.1 Limulus polyphemus
ATAACAAAAAAGTTAGAATTTCTCTTTTTTATTACATGATAACTCAAAACCAAAACAATGGTGTCAACCAATTTTACTGAGGTGACATAGTTTCAAACGGAGTATCTGCTTTTATAAGTATTGTTAATTAGTAGTTATTAAATTAAAAAATACAAACACGTAATTCTAGTGTAAACAATGTTATCATTACCCCTTGAAGTTAGCTTTCTTACCGAACTTTAGTGTTCCTTTAAAAAACCTAACTAAAGGGTGAAACAGGAATTACCAGCCAATAATAGATGAACAATAAATATTATAGTTGGAACCTCATTGTATTTAGAACTTGGTTATAAATACATCCTTCCTAAGTAACTGTTCAATCACAATTGTGTCTAATTTAACCTATTTCTGTCTGTTAACATTTTACAATACTGTGTGCTTGTGTTGTTATGGACGGATCATACAAATGCCATCCCTACTATCTTGGTTACATTAGCCATCCTTATATTTACTTCCTTTATTAAAAAGTTTGTTCTTTGCTTATATAATTAAAGGTGACTATACTAAAACCGGAATTGAAGTTAGGAAATACAACCAGTATATAATTAAAGGTGACTATACTAAAACCGGAACTGAAGTTAGGAAATACAACCAGTATATAATTAAAGGTGACTATACTAAAACCGGAACTGAAGTTAGGAAATACAACCAGTATATAATTAAAGGTGACTATACTAAAACCGGAACTGAAGTTAGAAAATACAAC
>NW_013774027.1:0-746 GCF_000517525.1 Limulus polyphemus
CTTGTAAAAAATTATCTGTAGGTGTGTGGGATAAGTTAGCAAATTGGATAGAAGAGTGGCTGGATGGAAGAAAGCAGAGGCTTGTTACAAATACAGTTCAGTCAAACTGGATTAATGTCACAAGTGGGGTAACTCAGACTTCAGTCTTAGGACCTTTGCTCAATGACATAGATGAAGGAATAGTCAATAAATTACTTAAATTTGCAGATAATATTAAGGTATTGGGTGTAGCTAGCTGTGAAGAGGACGCTGCTGATTTCCAAAAGGATTTAGATCATTTAGTGAGTTGAGCAAATAATGGCAGGTGGGTTTTAATTATAACAAGTGCAAGATAATGTATGTGGGTTATCATAATTTGAATTATAAGTATAATTTAGATGGGAATAACCTTAACAGTGTTATGAAGGAAAGGGATCTTGGTGTAATAGCCGATCAGTCTCTAAAGCCATTCCAAGTAGTGTGCTGTTGCTAGTGGTAGGGCAAATAGGATTTTAGTTTGTATCTACAGAAATATTGAATACAAGTCTAAAGAGGTTATAATTTCATTGTACAGGTTACTGGTTAGGCCACATTTGGAATACCCTGTTCAGTCTTGTGCTCCTTACGTTAGGAAAGACACTGAATTGTTGGAAAGGGTTCAGAGAAGGGTTACTAGAATGGAGCAGGGGTTGTCATACGACGAGAGGCTGAAATTTCTCAAATTATTTTCTCTTGAAAAAGAAGAGTTAGGGAGGGATCTGATTAAG
>NW_013774028.1:0-743 GCF_000517525.1 Limulus polyphemus
CACTGACGGCACCGAGATTTTCAGGGAAATAGTCAATATGTGAGTGTAAGAAATGAACTTTCATGCTCATATTATAACCCAACTCTTTGAATTTATCGAGCATGTTATTGACAATATTTTCATAATTTGGGTCCCTGTTATTTCCTACAAATTTGTCAATAACATCTTTAAAGGTAATCACGCTTTTTTTTCAACTTTCTTCATTGTCCTTTTGAATTGTTCATCTGAAGTCAATTTCCTAATCTGAGGCACAACAAAAATCCCTTCTTTAAGTTTCACTTCTGAAAGAGCTGGGAATTGCCCACAAAGATGCTTGAAACAGTCGTCATCTTTGTCTAAGGCCCTTACAAACTACTTCATAAAACCCACTTTTATGTGAAGTGAATATTATAGGACTTTCTTTGTGTCAACGTCTTTTTGACGAATTCCGCAATGTTTTGCTTTTATTTCTTTACAACAAATTTACCATAAATATAACGGAATATGTCAAAGTGCATGCATAAACAAATACTATCCAGAAATTATACGTCATGTAATTACATTTAGTTTTATAAATATTCAATACCCATCAAAATCCCAAACTTTCTGTAAATCGAGCAAGATAACTATTCTACTATAATGGCCCCCCAGTAGCACAGCGGTATGTCTGCTGACTTACAACGCTAAAATCCGGGTTTCGATACCCATGGTGGGCAGAGCACAGATAGCCCATTGTGTAGCTTTGTGCTTAATTACAAAACAAA
>NW_013774029.1:0-743 GCF_000517525.1 Limulus polyphemus
TTATATGCTTCCCATGGTGCTTTCCCATCGAATTCCTGTGGCTTTTTCTTACTAGATCATCCCTATTGCTGACACTCATGTCTGGAATGTGACTTCTTGCAGGACTGAAGATGTCTGCATTAGGGTTTAGCTGATAGGTCTGGAAGGGGTTTCCTGTTTTCTGGAGCTGATTAGGTCCATTGTTAATATTCCTCTCTGCATAAAAGGCAATAAATCGTCCTTTAATGTATTTAATTCACTTTGAAATTTACTAATATTTTCCATTTGTACTTGATGCTGGTGTTGTACTCTCTCTCCTTGTTCTTATTGCCACTGTTGTAGTCTCTCTTCTTGTTTATTTTCTTTCTCCTTCAACTACTGCTGTAGCCTCTCCTCTTGTTTATTTTCTTTCTCCTCCAACCACTGCTGTAGTCTGTCTTCTTGTTTATTTTCTTTCTCTTTCAACTGCTGCTGTAGCCTCTCTTCTTGTTTATTTTATTTATCCTCCAACCACAGCTGTAGCCTCTCCTCTTGTTTATTTTCTTTCTCCTCCAACCACTGCTGTAGTCTCTCTTCTTGTTTATTTTCTTTCTCCTTCAACAACTGCTGTAGTCTCTATTCTTGTTTATTTTCTCGTTCTTCTTGTTTCTTTTGCTGTTCTTATATTGCTGCCATTAAATCTAATAAGCTGTAGTTTGATTTGCCACTTCTCGTTTCAATCTCTTATTTTTCTCATTTCAATCCCACCAATTTGTTATGTATCT
>NW_013774030.1:0-743 GCF_000517525.1 Limulus polyphemus
ACTGCAAAAGTGGCCAAAGTTGGTGGGATGAGCCCGAAATATGTTCGACGGATTCTCCACAGATTGGGTTATCGTTGTAGACAGCTAGACGGAAGCCCTTATTAAGACCTGCCAACATAGTCAGACGAAAGAAGTGGGCAAGTGATATGATGACCAAGCCTCTGGACTTTTGGAAGACCGTATTGTTCTCAGACAAATCAAGATTCGTTCAATTTTCAGATATGGGTCTGGAGAATGCCTCACCAAGAGTTTTAGCTCAACAGATTGCAGCCAACTGTGAAGCATGGTGGTTTCAGTGTGATGGTTTGGAGAGCTGCTTGGGTTGGTGGGAGATCAAGCTTAGTGGAGTGCGTTGGCAAAATAAATTTTGCAAAATACGTCGAAATATTGGAGGAAGGACTCTTGCCACTTTATTCCTTAGGTTTTCGTGGACAAGAACACAACATTGTTCCAGGAAGATGAAGCACCGTGTCACACTGCTAGAAACACCCAAAAGTGGTAGGAAGGAAATGGTATCCAGAAGTTGCCCTGGCCAAGCCAATCTCCTAACATTAACCCCATCAAAAACCTCTGGGCCATACTCGACCGGCAAGTCAAGAAACAACCAAAAAAACCAACTTCTAAGAGCAATCTACTCCAAGTTTTGAAGCAAGAGTGGGTGAAAATCCCACAATCTAAAATTGACAAGATGATTCTCACGATGCCCCAAAAGATCAACGAACTCCACGAAATGAAAGGAAGAT
>NW_013774031.1:0-745 GCF_000517525.1 Limulus polyphemus
AGCACTGGTATTACAATAATAATTGGGGAAAGAATGGCAATAACACTCATATTACAATAATAAGTGAAAAAAGAATAAAAATGATACTGATATTATAAAAATAAGTGAGTAAAGAATGAAAATGGCACTGATATTATAATACGAAGTGAGGAAAGAATGACAAAGCATTGCTATTACAATAAGACATGAAGATAAAATGAAAATAGCACTTATATTACAATAATTAGTGAGGAAAGAATGAAAATGGCACTGATTTTACAATAAGAACTGTAGAAAGAAAGCCAATAGCACTGGTATTACAATAAGAAGTTATGAAAGAATGACAATAGAACTGATATTACAATAATAAGTGAGGAAAGAATGACAATAGCACTGATATTACAATAATAAGTGAGGAAAGAAAAACAAAAACACTGACATTACAATAATACCATAGTAGAGAAAGACAATAGCACTGATATTACAATAGTAACTGAGAAAAGAATGACAATGACACAGATATTTCAATAATAATTGAGGAAAGAATGAAAATGGCACTGACATTACAATAAGAACTGAGGAAATAATGAAAATGGCACCGATATTACAATAATATGTGAGTTAAGAATGAAAATGGCATTGATATTACAATAAGAACTGAGAAAAGAATGACAAAAGCACTGAAATTACAATAATAAGTGAAGAAAGAATGAAAATGGCACTGGTATTACAATATTAACTGAAGAAAGAATGACAATAGAAGTGA
>NW_013774032.1:0-745 GCF_000517525.1 Limulus polyphemus
TTTTTAGTTTTTCTTCTATTAGATTTTATCGACTTTCAAAACGGTCTTATTAAGCCTTCATAGACTTGATTTTATCGACTTTGATAATGGCCTTTTAATCCTTTCATACAATATATTTTAATAACTTTTATAATGGTCTTTTTTTATCCTTCTTAAACTAGATTTTTTCGACTTTGATAACTGTATTTTTAGCCCTTTTTCCACTTGATTTTTTAACTTTGAATACAGGTTTTTAGTTTTTCTTCCACTAAATTTTGTCGACTTTGATAACTTTTTTTTAAGCCTTCTTATACTAGATTTTTTTTTTACTTAGATAACGGGCTTTTTAGTCTTTCTTTCACTAGATTTTAATGACTTTCATAATTGTCTTTTTAGTTTTTCTTGCACTACATTTTGTTGTCATTAGAAAACGGAATATTTAGTCCTTCTTCTGCAAGATTTTGTTAACTTTAATGACGGTCTTTTTAGTCGTTCTTCCACTATATTTTGTCGACTGTTATAACGGTCTTTTAGTCCTCCTTCCACTAGATTTTGTTGACATTTATAGGGGTCCTTTTAGTCCGTTTTCCACTAGATTGTGTTGAATTTGAAAACGTGCTCTTTGTTTTCTTTTACTAGATTTTGTAGTCTTTCATAACCGTCTTTTAGGCCTTCATAGATTAGATTTTTTCGACTTTGATAACGGTCTTTTAAGCCTTTCTTACACTACATTTTTAATAACTTTTACAATTGTCTTTTTAATCCT
>NW_013774033.1:0-742 GCF_000517525.1 Limulus polyphemus
AAACTAGTTTATTCTTTCTCAATACAACTTTGAAATTCACTTAAACAAATTCATGCTATAACTTAAACAAGCGCTATAATTCACAACAAACGACACACTCACTCGACCAACTGTCCGTCTCTATCTCTGTCTGCAATTCAACTGCATTCCATTGTTGCCGTCACTTCTTGGCGGTCTTATATACACGAATACCGCATATCTAGTAAACACTCGAGCATTCATGAGCCTTCGAGAATATGACGTGTTACTAGAGTCACGTGACCCCCGCTGTCGTAACAATACCAATAACAATAGTACATGAGAGAGGAAGAGGTCTATTAAGAACCTAACCCCCCCAGGTCGTCAACGACATAAGTCTCGATGATTGATCCAGAGCAAACAGATTTTCTTCCTCTTGTGATTGGATTTTAGGAAACTTATTGGCCACACTTTTGTAACTAACCTTTAAATGTTTAAACCATACGATCACGGGTGGGCCAAAGTGCATATGTTACGACATTTTTACAGCTATGTAGATCATTTCTAACAATACCAACTGTTTTTGTAGCTCTACTGACATTAAATATTTATTTCTGTGGTTTATTTCACAGTAAGTGAAATACATGAAAATACAAATACGTTTCAAGTTTATTTCATGTTTGTTTGTATATTTTACTGACAAATGGTCTGTTACGTCTCTGGTCATTAGTTAATTTTCCGTAAAAATTCTTTCCGAAGAAATTTTACCGATACAAGTCCTTTC
>NW_013774034.1:0-2954 GCF_000517525.1 Limulus polyphemus
GTAAACTTGAAATAAAGACAAGTTTTAAAGCATCTTGATTTCACATACAATGTTGTTTTAAAGCATCTTGATTTCATGAATAAAGTGTGTGTTTGGTATGCTGGTTTTAAAGCAGCTTGTTTAACGAACAGAGTGTGTGTTTGGTATGATGTGGTTTTAAAGCATCTTTATTTAACGAAGTGTGTGTTTGGTATGATGTGGTTTTAAAGCATCTTTATTTAACGAAGTATGTGTATAGTTTTAAAGCAGCTGGTTTAACGAACAAAGTGTGTGTTTGGTATGACACTTTGTTAAATAAAGATGCTTTAAAACCATCATACCAAACACACACTTTGTTAAATAAAGATGCTTTAAAACCATCATACCAAACACACACTTTGTTCGTTAAACCAGCTGCTTTAAAACCATCATACCAAACACACACTTTGTTCGTTAAACAAGTTGCTTTAAAACCATCACATACTTCGTTAAATAAAGATGCTTTAAAACCACATCATACCAAACACACACTTTGTTCTTTAAACCAGCTGCTTTAAAACCACATCATACCAAACACACACTTTGTTCGTTAAACAAGTTGCTTTAAAACCATCACATACTTCGTTAAACAAGCTGCTTTAAAACCATTAAATAAAGATGCTTTAAAACCATCATACCAAACACACTTTAAAACCATCATACCAAACACACACTTTGTTCGCTTGTTTAACGAACAAAGTGTGTGTTTGGTATGATGGTTTTAAAGCAGCTTGTTTAACGAACAAAGTGAAATATCAAGTATTTCCTGGTAATGGGCGTATAATGTTAAGTATTTCCTGGTAATGGGCGTATAATGTTAAGTATTTCCTGGTAATGGGCGTATAATGTTAAGTATTTCCTGGTAATGGGCGTATAATGTTAAACGCATTAAATATGAGATAATTAAAAGACGCATCACATGATCGACATATTTTTAATCTGTTACATTAGTAGTCGACTATAGCAGTGTTTCCTTTGATTTGAAACGACCGTTTTACTCAAACGTTTCATATTAGGTAGTAAAACTCAATGCCTATTAGACTTTCCTAATGACTTCACGAATGGGATTCATTTATACATAAATTTTACATCAAATAACTGAAGAGAAAGATCCGGATTTACTTTAAACATTGTAAAATAACTTATGTATGTAGATCACTAATCCAGTGAAAATAAAGACTGATACAAGATACTGAATAGATCATTGATCTGATCTAAGGATAGCCAGGTGTTTTCCTATCGTCAGTTTGCCTGGATTGTGAATCCGAAGATTCCTGGTCTCGCCCCGTTGCTAGAAAAAATCTCGCCTCACTAATCTAAGCCAAACAAAAAATCAAATCATTGGAAGTTAAGACAACGATTTATTTTGAGATGTAAGATTCGAAATTTATACATCATTCCAACTGATACTAGGATCTCTTTCGAGCCCCATCATACCAAACACACACTTTGTTCGTTAAACAAGCTGCTTTAAAACCACATCATACCAAACACAGTGTACAATCAAAAGATTAGTGAACAATCGTTTCGAGACATACCAAGTTCATGAAATTCTTACATCAAAGCAATGATATCAAAGAACGTTTGGTTTTGTCATTTTTACAAAACTTTATAGTACCTACAGTGATTCACTTTCTTTGTTTTGTTTAGGATTTTCTACGAAGCTATTCGATATGTAACAATTCGTAATTCAACAATGACACACTAGGTGGAAGGCAGCTAGTCAACACCAACTCTTGGGCTACTATTATATCAATAAATAGTGGGATTGGCCGATACATATAACGCCCCCACGACTGAAACGGCGAGCATGTTCGGCGATGGGGATTCGAAAACTGGACTGTACAATAGACATATTTATAAATCACGACCATAACGTCAACAATAACTGGACTGGACAATAGACATATTTATAAATCACGACCATAACGTCAACAATAACTGGACTGGACAATAGAGATATTTGTAGATCAAGTAACCTGATCATCTACTATCTTACTTGAACCAAGAAAATTTATGTTTTATAACGAAATAAAAAACCTGTATATCTTTCAGTTATCTAAACTAAATACCACTCGTGAGTTTTTAAATAAAAAACGTGACCCTCTCAACAAACTGAACGTTTTACTATACTTAATAATCCATCTTTTTATGACTTCATTAGCTGAGGCAAACAGAACTGAATTCTTCCAAATCAACCGATAACTGGTTTTTAAACATTATTTATTTATATATATATAAACATATATGTTTTCATTCGAAGGGCTGCGTATCGTGGATCACGTACTGAATCACCGGGCCTGACATGGGACCATAACGTCAACAATGTGATTTATAAATATGTCTATTGTACAGTCCAGTTATTGTTGACGTTATGGTCGTGATTTATAAATATGTCTATTGTCCAGTCCAATTATTGTTGACGTTATGGTCGTGATTTATAAATATGTCTATTGTACAGTCCAGTTATTGTTGACGTTATGGTCATGATTTATAAATATGTCTATTGTACAGTCCAGTTATTGTTGACGTTATGGTCTTGATTTATAAATATGTCTATTGTCTGATACATATGTAACTTGAGACACTTGTACATATGTAACCTGAGACACTTATACATATGTAACTTGAGACACTTATACATATGTAACTTGAGACACTTGTACATATGTAACCTGAGACACTTATACATATGTAACTAGAGACACTTGTACATATGTAACCTGAGACACTTATACATATGTAACTTGAGACACTTGTACATATGTAACCTGAGACACTTATACATATATAACTTGAGACACTTGTACATATGTAACCTGAGACACTTATACATATGTAACTAGAGACACTTGTACATATGTAACTTGAGACACTTGTACATATGTAACTTGAGACACTTGTACATATGTAACTTGAGACACTTGTACATATGT
>NW_013774035.1:0-743 GCF_000517525.1 Limulus polyphemus
TGTAGAGACCAGATTTCAAAGTTTGTTTGTTTTTTTATATATTTTTTTGTCAACTTACACTAAATAATTTTGCAAAGTTACAAAATGTATATTCTTTAATATTTTTGAATAAAAAATTATTGAAATAGTTAAATCATGATTTTTACTTAAATTGTGAAATTTGATATGCAAGGGTGCACTCATTGCTGGAAAGCTGCTCTCAGATCATAATAGAATAGATGCAACTATGTGCAAGAAAATGCAAGAAAAATGGAAAGTTCAGGACTATTAATGTATGCTGCAGCTGTACTTGTCACATCAAGTAGGGAGGTTGATTTGGCTAGCATACTGTGTTTCAGGACTTAATGTATGCTGCAGCTGTACTCGTCACATCAAGTAGGGAGGTTGATTTAGCTAGCATTCTGTGTTTCAGGACTATTAATGTATGCTGCATCTGTACTTGTCACATCAAGTAGGGAGGTTGATTTAGCTAGCATTCTGTGTTTCGGGACTATTAACCCGATGACTACCGGCTACTAACTTTCTTAGTAGGCAATGCAAGTCTTGCTATATTTCATTCCAACAATAAAACTAGTGGACGAATATATTCGAAAATTCATAAGTACTTTGACAAGTGTAGGTAGTTTAAGAAACATAAAGCCTATTACTTTTAATAAATATAGTTTTTTTGCATTATGATTTTTAATATCTTGGAAAATTACATTAGGAAATCGTATTTATAAGATATGATTACAATATTTATA
>NW_013774036.1:0-803 GCF_000517525.1 Limulus polyphemus
CCTAACTACCAAAGAACAAAATCGAAATAAATCAGAGTTACCCCTTTTTTCTTTCAGGGTAAATTCAGGATTTTTTTGTTTTACTATTGCCCTATAAAATTAAGAACTTAAAACTTATATACAATTAAAATATGGATTATTAGCTAAGATTTTATTCTATCTAATTGGTATAACATAAACAAAAAGTAGATTAATAAAATTTTGAATGCAATTAACAAAAACCTTGTGACATGCACAGTTAAGGATTTCCATGGCAACAGGGTTAAAGTTGACATGAGACAGTGTGATGTACTGTATTAAACATGAACTCTAATGTAATTTGTACTTTCATATCACTAAGTGTAAGTACTCTTTCAGACATGCTTTAAAGTAAAAATAACTAAGATACGAGTTGTCTACCATTATGTGATACTTGATATTTACATGTAATTAATTATAATATTAAAGTTATCTGTCTAAATATGTTTGTTAATTTCTGCCCACCAGTGACTCAGCAATAAGTCAGAGGACTTGTATTACTGAAAATTGGGTTTTGGTGTGTGTGATGGTAAGAGAACAGATAGCCCATCATGTAACTTTGTGATTAACAGTGGGAAGAGCACAGATAGCCCATCATGTAACTTTGTGACTAACAATGGGAAGAGAACAGATAGCCCATCATGTAACTTTGGGATTAACAATGGGAAGAGCACAGATAGCCCATCATGTGATTAACAATGGGAAGAGCACAGATAGCCCATCATGTTGGGAAGAGAACAGATAGCCCATCATGTAACTTTGTGATTAACAACGGGAAGAGCACA
>NW_013774037.1:0-2661 GCF_000517525.1 Limulus polyphemus
GGATAATCCAGAAGGTGAGATCATATTAGTCTAGGAAAGCCAGGATAATCCAGAAGGTGAGATCAGATTAGCCTAGGAAACCCAGGATAATCCAGTAGGTGAAATCAGATTAGCCTAGGAAACCCAGGATAATCCAGAAGGTGAGATCATATTAGTCTAGGAAAGCCAGGATAATCCAGAAGGGGTGAAATCAGATTAGTCTAGAAAAGACAGGATAATCCAGAAGGTGAGATCGGATTAGCCTAGGAAACCCAGGATAATCCAGTAGGTGAGATCAGATTAGCATAGGAAAGTCAGGATAATCCAGAAGGTGAGATCAGATTAGTCTAGGAAAGCCAGGATAATCCAGAAAGTGATATCTTCGCGGCTACTAATTCTTGAAACGAGATTAAACAGCTTTCCATTGATAGAGTTAATATTTTAATGATGTGTCACACTTAACACAACGTTATTCTAAATTACAATAGTGGTTACTCTGATAAATTAGGTCTAGGTCATATCAAAAGTCAATCTATTAAACTAATACACAAGTATAAATCACATAATTCCGTCTGTTGGTTTGTGTCTCTAGTCTATCTGTCTATCATTCCGTCTGTTGGTTTGTGTCTCTAGTCTATCTGTCTATCATTCTGTCTGTTGGTTTGTGTCTCTAGTATATCTGTCTATCATTCCGTCTGTTGGTTTGTGTCTCTAGTCTATCTGTCTATCATTACGTCTGTTGGTTTGTGTCTTTAGTCTATTGTCTATCATTCTGTCTGTTGGTTTGTGTCTTTGGTCTATTTGTCTATCATTCCGTCTGTTGGTCTGTGTCTCTAGTCTATTTGTCTATCATTCCGTCTGTTGGTTTGTGTCTCTAGTCTATTTGTCTATCATTCCGTTTGTTGGTTTGTGTATCTAGTCTATCTGTCATTCCGTCTGTTGGTTTGTGTCTCTAGTCTATTTGTCTATCATTCCGTTTGTTGGTTTGTGTCTCTAGTCCATCTGTCTGTCATTCCGTTTGTTGGTTTGTGTATCTAGTCTATCTGTCTGTCATATGCCTATCTATCTTGTCTCCTTCTCTCACTTTTCCGACTGTCTTTCTATAACTGACAAAGTACACGTGTTATATAACACTTAACACCAACTAACACAACGTATTGTGATTTAATTAAGGCCCCAGCTCTCACTGTACAGGTAGGCAGAGTATTACGTGTGTTAGTTGACCTTTGTTGGTTCTATGAAACGGTAAAGTGTTCAAACAGCACCTTGAAACGCCCAACAGTTGGCTCTATATTGTTACGTTTCAATATATATCTATGTATGGTACTGCCACCTAGTACTCAGCTCGGTTATTGCATACTCGTATGGTTAGAATTATTATAAGTGTTATTAGTACTCTTGTTTCTTGCTTGAAAGAAGGCTTAGACGTTTCGAGTTGCTAGGATCTAAGGTAAACCCGTGCTTAGTAACGCTTTTAAAGTAAACTTTTGTTTGTTAACACTAACAGCGAATTAATTTAGCAAAACTAAACAAACTTGGGTAGTAAAATAACAATCTTATTACAGTCCATAACACTTGACCAAAACGCTTTATGTGTGAAATATCAGGTAATAATGTTTGGAGACGGCTTGAATGGGTAATGAAGAAAAAAATAATAATATAAGTTTAACATAACAGCAAATGAACAACGTCTTGCCATCATCGGGTACTTATACTAAAGTTTTTCTTCATTACCCATTCAAGCCGTATCCAAGCATTATTAGTCTCAAAGTGGGTTCCTCGTCATAGAAATATCAAGCAAGTTTGAACAATGGAATCAACAATATAAAGATGTATTATCTACAAAGAACCAGCCATATGAAGATTGATGTCTACAAAGAACCAACAATATAAAGATGTATTATGTACAAAGAACCAGCCATATGAAGATTGATGTCTACAAAGAATCAACAATATAAAGATGTATTATCTACAAAGAACCAACAATATAAAGATGTATTATCTACAAAGAACCAGCCATATGAAGATTGATGTCTACAAAGAATCAACAATATAAAGATGTATTATCTACAAAGAACCAACAATATATATAACGTTTATATTCATGTTATTGATAGTACCAAAAGCTACACATGGCCACCTTCCCTACTTTTGAACTGGTAAAATAATGGAAAGATAGATAATCAAACGCACCCACCGCAAACTTTGGAATGGGTTTTTTGTAACAACAGTTTCTAAGTCATAGCCTACGTACGCTTACCGCAAGGCCACGCCCGCCCCAATCCAGGCTATGACTACACGTAGATATCAAGACTGATAAATATTCTGGTCAATCCTAGTAGTTATGTTTCAGAAGAATTCATATAACAGTTTGAATTAACTTATCATTAAGTGGTGGGTATTTTATCACAGAAGAAAACGATATCTTAGATCACTGAAAATTAGGTATTTCATAACAAGAAGACCAAAATGTCTTCCGTTACCAGAGTTTGAGACTTATTTCTCCCTCACTCAATAATTATCAGATCATTAGCGTTGGTTAACTTAATACCCAATAATTATTAATCCATGAGCGTCAGATAAATCAACACATAATAATTATTAAAGCATTAGTGTTGGAACAATTAATACTCAATAATTATAAAATCATTAGCGTTGGATAACTTATTCATCAATACTTAC
>NW_013774038.1:0-745 GCF_000517525.1 Limulus polyphemus
TGGGCCTTCCCATGGAGAAAATAAGTTAGGAGACTTCTCTTTGGTCTTCCTGGGATTATACAACACACCTTGTCTCCTAGTACAAAGCTGACTTCAGTAGATCTCTTATCATAACATAGCTTCGTGGAATCAGCAAAAGATTTCAAGTTTGAACACACTTCATGATGAATATCATCCATCCTTTCAGATAACACTTTCACTAACTCTGGCACATTTTCAGGCAACTCTTCATAAGGTGGGCCTCCTGTTATCAGGTCCACTGGCAACCAAAGTTCCCGACCAAACATCAACTTTGCTGCAGTGTATCCAGTGGCCTCATGCTCTGCTGTTCTATAGGCCATCAACAGTGGAGGGAGTAAGACATCCAAGTCATCTTGGCGACTATTACAAAACTTTGCCAATTCCTGTCCCAGTGTCCAATTGTACTTTTCTACCATCTCATCAGACTGTGGGTGAAGTGGCGTTGTCCTGGTCTTTTGGATGCCAAACAACTTGCAGCATTCTTGGAACACAGCTGATTCAAAGTTACGGCCTTGATATGAATGCAGTTCGTATGGCATACCAAACCTGAAGAAGAAATCACTAATAGCTGAAGCTACGGTTGTAGCTTCCTGATTTGGTATTGCATATGCCTAAAACCACTTGGTGAAATAATTCATCACCACACAAATGTACTTGTTTCCAGCACGAGTTTGGGGCAGAGGACCAGCAATGTCGACGGCTACTCTTTCCATTGGTGCACCAA
>NW_013774039.1:0-743 GCF_000517525.1 Limulus polyphemus
ATGAGACCGACACCAGTTTCTCATAGCGGTGATTTATAGATGTTAATGTTAGTAATAAGTATATAAATAATGATCACATTATTTCAAATCTAATTAATTATAGCAACTTTGCTGGTCTTTGGACTTAACTTCCCGTAACCTGAATCGCATCAGAAGGTAGAGAAGCTGAACATCTGAGAACACTACGCCTCTTCTTTGTAAGGTATATGTACTTAAACTGGGCAGGATTCATGATGTCGGTATAATGAGATCATTAAAATGAAGGATACGACAATTGGGAATTTATAAGCAGTGATTTAATATTATCACATTCTTCGTCTAAAGCGGAAGGAGTGTGAGATAGCATATTCTATTGTTATTTTGTTATGTATTTCTTTACCGTTCCTTTATTCATTCTATCGTTTAGTTAAGCTCTGGATTTTTATTTACACTTAAACGCTAACTCACCTTCTAGCTAATCGCACCAATTTTTAATTTATATGAATTATGAGATTGACATCAGTTTCCCCCTATCAATGACGTGCAGGTATTAATATAGGTAAAGAGTATGTACAAGATTTGTTTATTACAGATTAACTAGTCTTAGACCTATAACTTCGTTAAGCTGAACTAGAACCGAAAGAGAAAGTCGAATATATAAAAATGGTTTCTCCTTGTACTGTATCTGTACTTAAACTGTGAATTATATCAGTATAACGTTACAAGTAAGGACTTAATTTTAAACTGATTAATGTAATCACTTC
>NW_013774040.1:0-1089 GCF_000517525.1 Limulus polyphemus
TTTCCAGATACTTAGAAATATTTGAAAAATTTAAATTAAGAACGATAAAAATCAGACTTATTGACAAAGGTAAAGGAAACTATTGATACTTGGCCACTCCTAAACTTACTTGTAAATAATGAAGAAATAATACATAGACTATTCTCGTGCATGTGTTACTACATAAAAAATAACAGCGACCGCATCACTTCAGTTCCACATCTACTTAAACGTGAAACTGGGTTTTGTACTTGTAGCATTACTTTATAAACCAAAGGGAAAAGTTTTCTACAAAAATTACCCTTCCTGAGAATAACTATTGTTTTTTTCCACAAATATGAGTAAGAAAAATAGGATGATTCACTCATATTTATCTACATTTTGGTGAAATAAGAGAGGGATATCAATTTTAGTGTGGATATCTTCAGTTTTGTACCGTTATACGATTGCAGAGAAGTGTAAAAACGTGACATATATTTTAGCTAGAGCAAGCTAAGGTTATTAGTGATTTATCAAACTATCATTAAATATCAACAATACTTAATACTTTACAATGAGTGTTCACACCACACCTGACAGATAGCTGAAACTATTTTCTTAAACATGATATATAGAAGTTCCTGCAACATCTGATACTGAACAATAAAGCAATTTCTAAATTGTTGTGTTCCTTACACCACAGCAAGATATTGTAGCAAAAACATAACATAACAATGTTCTGGAACAACATGAGACTTATTGGTCCATCTCGGCTGTTCCATCTTCTGCACTAAAACTATTAATGAATACATTTTTTTTTATCTTATAGCAAACATAAAACAACTCCTATGTTTGTTAATAAGACATCTAATCAAAAACACCTTAGGTATGAAAAAATGGTGCGGCCAAAACAGGATTGAGTGTGCGACTTTAAGGAATGAAATCAAAATTGGCGGCCAAACTGGTAGCTACTGGTAGTTTTTAAAAAAAATCTAACGTTAGGTCGTAGAATAACATTATAAGTTTATTTATGGATAGCATTAAATACGGTAAAGTTTAACTCTAACTAAACTAAAGCAAAAAACGTACACAAGTTATAGTGTTCATTTATCTCTTTATTGAATATAGGCC
>NW_013774041.1:0-745 GCF_000517525.1 Limulus polyphemus
GCATCAAAAACTACATCATTAGTACATCGAAATTACATCATTAGTATACCAAAACTACATCATTAGTACATCAAAACTACATCATTAGTACATCAAAACTACATCATTAGTATACCAAAACTACATCATTAGTATACCAAAACTACATCATTAGTACATCAAAAACTACATCATTAGTCAGATAAATAAATAGTATGTTTTAAAACGTTAGTAAAAATAAATACAACTAATCACACGATAAACCTAGAACAACGTTTTTCATTGGTTTATAATCACACGATAAACCTAGAACAATGTTTTTCATTGGTTTATAATTACACGATAAACCTAGAACAATGTTTTTCATTGGTTTATAATCACACGATAAACCTAGAACAATGTTTTTCATTGGTTTATAATCACACGATAAACCTAGAACAATGTTTTTCATTGGTTTATAATTACACGATAAACCTAGAACAATGTTTTTCATTGGTTTATAATTACACGATAAACCTAGAACAATGTTTTTCATTGGTTTATAATCACACGATAAACCTAGAACAATGTTTTTCATTGGTTTATAATCACACGATAAACCTAGAACAATGTTTTCATTGGTTTACTCCTTTAGGCCTTAAACAGTTGTTCATTTTGCTATGTGCAGGGAAACATAGATATGTGTGGATATCGCTAGAAACCGGGTTTCGATACCCGTGGTGGGCACAGCGTAGATAGTTTTGTGCTTAACTACAAACAAAAAAAA
>NW_013774042.1:0-745 GCF_000517525.1 Limulus polyphemus
GAAAGACATACCAGCCACTATTAATTTGTATTAAAAGACCTTTCAGATACTATCCATCTATCATAAAACACCTACCAGCCACTATTCATCTATATTAAAAGACCTACCAGCCACTCTCTATCTATAGTAAAAACCTATAAGCCACTATCCATCTATAATAAAACACCTTCCAGTCACTATCCATCTATAATAAAAGACCTACCAGCCACTATCCATCTGTAATAAAAGACCTACCAGTCACAAACCATCTGTAATAAAAGACCTACCAGTCACAAACCATCTATAATAAAAGACCTACCAGCCACTATTCATCTATCATTAAAGACCTACCAGTCACTGTCCATCTATAATAAAAGATTACCAGAAACTATCCATCTATAAAAAAACACCTGCCCTCACTATCCATCTATAATAAAACACCTACCAGCCACAATCCATATATAATAAAGACCTACCAGCAGCTATCCATCTTTATTAAAAGACCTGCCAGCTACTATCCATCTATCATAAAAGACCTATCAGCCACTGTCCATCTATAATAAAAGACCTACCATCCACTATCCATTAATAATAAAACACCTACCATTTAGTCTCGCTCTATAATAAAAGACCTACCAGCCACTATCCATCTATAATAAAAGACCTACCAGCCACCATCCATCTGTAATAAAAGACCTATAAGCCACAATCCATCTGTAATAAAAGACCTACTAGTAACTATCCATCTATCATTAAAAACCTACCA
>NW_013774043.1:0-745 GCF_000517525.1 Limulus polyphemus
AGATTGAGTTCCTTGTTGTTGAACATTTTCTAAAATGAGAAATATTGCAAGTGTGTATATCGTTTCGAATCCTTCAAATGAAGTATCTCTCTTTGCGTCAGTTGTTTTTTCATAAGAAGCATTCGTTTTACGTGATTTCTCATATCTTTATTTCTAAACACTTTTCATATAAACTATTTGGAATAACAAGAACTTATGATGTGCTGAACGAACGATTTCAAAGACCCGAACAACGGTTATAAGTATACTTGTAAGTGAACATTATGACCAGCCTTTTCTCAATTTCTAACCGTAAACTGTTTTTGTTGTGGAAAGGAAATTTTAAAAGTTAGATGAAGGATCTTTACATCCAATTGTGGGTTCTACATCTTTGTCACAACTACCCTTCATTTCGAAGTACTAAATCACATGTCGTCTGTTCGGTAGTTATTTTTGGTATATGTGTGTGTTTCTCATATCTATCTCTCTGTTTTGAATTTTTCATATCATTTTAAAAAGTTTCTATACTTATGCAATTTTTAAAGTGTTTATATCGCTCCAGTTTCTTCACTTTAATTACCGTTTTTCTGTAATGTACATTATTAAAGATGTTTTTTCTTGAATTTATTCCTTTCTGTGTTATTCCAGCGTACTTCCTTTTAACGTGCTTTCTCTATCTAAATCTAGCTAAATCTCTTATTGCTTGAATTACGTGTTTTGTGAACAATGGTATCGATTTACATAATTTTCATATGGTTGACAATCG
>NW_013774044.1:0-745 GCF_000517525.1 Limulus polyphemus
TTTTTGGTTAGGTGTAGTTTATTATTGTGAGAACCATGTTTGGTTAGGGGTGGTATATTTAGTGTGAAAACAGTGTCTGGTTAGGGGTGGTTTATCTAGTGTGAGAACAGTGTCTGGTTAGAGGTGGTTTATTTAGTGTAAGAACCATGTCTGGTTAGGGAGGATTTATTTAATGTGAGAACCATGTCTAGTTAGGGTGGTTTATTTATTGTGAGAACCATGTCTGGTTAGGTGTAGTTTATTTATTGGGAGAACCATGTCTAGTTAGGGTGGTTTATTTACTGTGAGAACCATGTCTGGTTCGGGTTGGTTTATTTGTGTGAGAACCATGTCTGGTTAGAGTGGTTTATTTATTGTGAGAACCATGTCTAGTTAGGGTGGTTTATTTACTGTGAGAACCATGTCTGGTTCGGGTTGGTTTATTTGTGTGAGAACCATGTCTGGTTAGAGTGGTTTATTTATTGTAAGAACCATGTTTAGTTAGGGAGGATTTATTTGTTGCATCCAGTAGAAATATTCAGGGTAATTTTTACAACTTTGTTTTACATATGCTTTAACAGATAACAATTACTAAATCGTGTTTGTCACATCAGATGTTCGGCTTATTTCCATTCCAAACTTGATATATCCAAATCAAGAGTCAGAACTTAACATTATCATCACAGGTCAAAATCCATGTCATTGCATTTGTTGACTCGCATTCAAAATTTTATTGAACTACTATTTTATGAATTTATGTCAATGA
>NW_013774045.1:0-745 GCF_000517525.1 Limulus polyphemus
TTTTAAATAATGGAGTTGTACATCATGTGAACCACTTTTAAATAACAGAGTTGTACATCACGTGAACCACTTTTAAATAACAGAGTTGTACATCATGTGATACACTTTTAAATAATGGAGTTTTACATCACGTGAACCACTTTTAAATAACAGAGTTGTACATCATGTGAGCCACCTTAAAATAATGGAGTTTTACATCATGTGATCCACCTTTTAATAATGGAGTTGTACAGCACGTGAACTAATTTTAAATAATGAAATTTTACATCATTTGAACCACTTTTAAATAATGGAGTTATACATCATGTGAACCACTTTTAAATAATGGAGTTCTACATCACGTGAACCAATTTTAAATAACGCAGAATTACATCATGTGAACCACTTTTAAATAATGGAGTTTTACATCACGTGAACCACTTTCAAATAATGGAGTTGTACATCATGTAACCCACCTTTAAATAACAGAGTTGTACATCATGTGAACCACTTTTGAATAACAGGGTTGTACGTCACGTGAACCAATTTTAAATAATGGAGTTGTACATCATGAAAACCACTTTTAAATAATGGAGATGTACATCAGGTGAACCATCTCTAAATAATGGAGTTGTAGATCATGTGAACCAATTGTAAATAATGGAGTTTTACATATTGTGAACCACCTTTAAATAATGGAGTTGTACATCACGTGAACCAATTTTAAATAATGAAGTTTTACATCATGTGACCCACTTTTAAATAA
>NW_013774046.1:0-744 GCF_000517525.1 Limulus polyphemus
GCCCAAGAGTTGGCAGTGGGTGGTGATGACTAGCTGCCTTCCCTCTAGTCTTACACTGCTAAATTTACATTTACCAGATTATATAAAGGAAGGAGTAATCTTATATTGTCTTTCTTTTCCAAAGTCCCTTACCTCTTGCTTTCACTGGATCCCACTCTGTGGAGAGTGTTCCCCAGAGAGGTGTGTTTTTATCAATTCAATTTTGCACTAGCAACCCATTTGACAGTACTTACTAGTGGTTGCAACAGGCTCTGTAGAAATGAGGTGTTCCTTAAGACCATCTAGGCACTTACCAGATGGTATTACCATATGATCATGGACCACTACTTATGAGCTATCATGAGTAAAGCTAAAGGGAATTCTGCTTGTCTCTGCTTATCATTGGATTGAATAAATCGGGGTCGGTTTGCTTTTAAAAATTTAGGGAACTTGGTTCACCTATTTCACTGTTTCCAGAGCACTGTTCCACAGGACTCCCCAACACACATTACCCCCAGATTTTATTTGTGGAGCTAGGGAGTCCTTACCACACCCTGTTTACAGTCACTGGGGTGATGGACAGAGGCTTTTCCTCCAGAGTGAGTGTTTGAGTATATTCCCCCACTCTTGGAGAAGAAGTCAAAGTTAGGGGCCGTCCAACCTGGGTCCCTGGATGTACTTCCCAGATGTCAGTAGTAGTGGCATCAGCCTCAGTGGGAGCCTACTCATAATACCAGTTCAGATTTGATCCTATGCTATCTGGTT
>NW_013774047.1:0-744 GCF_000517525.1 Limulus polyphemus
ATTTGTTCAAATGAAATATTTCAATAGTTCTATACTCATTAAAGCCCCTCAGTGGCACAGCGGTATGTCTGCGGACTTACAACGCTAGAAACCGGGTTTCGATACCCGTGGTGGGCAGAGCACAGATAGCCCTTGTGTAGCTTTGTGCTTAATTACAAACAAACAATTTTTAAATAAGCCTTCAGAAATTGTTTACTTTATCGTGATTTTCCTGTCAAATTAACGTTTCAATATTCTAACTTGGTTTCTTGAAATTCATCTTTAGAAAGTGTAGATGTGTCTAAAAATTCTTTACTAAGCACTACAAACATCACGACGATTTCAATTTGTTTGTTGTAGGAGAAACATTGTATATGTGTACGAGCTCAAATTCATCAGTAAATTCAGTGTTGTGATAAACCTGGTTTACCTAGATTTTTGTCGGTGCTGTGAATTATAATGTTTATTCAAGGTTTTACGTCCTACATGCCTTTCTGACTTTTAAAATAAAACTTAAGGCTTGTCTTTTAAGTATGTTTAAAAGTAACGATAATGAAACTTGTAAAGCGCTAAACGTTTTCATGCGGAAAAGTACATTAGCGTTGCCACTGTTACGTGTCTATAATGCGAATACATGTTGCTTGTGCATCACATACGTTCAAACTCTATTCTTCGGATTCGCCTGCAACCAGATGATGCGAGGATTCTAGCGTTGTAAGTCCGCAGACATACTGCTGTGCCACTGGGGGGTTGGGGGGGGGGGGC
>NW_013774048.1:0-744 GCF_000517525.1 Limulus polyphemus
GTATCTATATAAATATAATAGTACTATCTGTTGTATGTATCTATATAAATATAATAGTACTGTCTGTTTTATGTATTTTTATAAATATAATAGTACTGTCTGTTGTATGTATATATCTATATGAATATAATAGTACTGTCTGTTGTATGTATATATCTATATGAATATAATAGTATCCAAGTAACTACTTCGCAAAGTGTGGATGGAGTTTCACCAAAATTGGTATGGAGGTTCATTAGGTCCATGCGGGGATACATAGAAACTTGCGGTTTCACATTTTACGTTTTGCGGTTTTTATGGGCGTTTTTGCGTTTTAACCTTGGAGAAGTTTTGATGCGTTTTCTGTAAAATTCATAACTGATGCAGTGTATAACTGATGCAATCGCTTTAAAAAAGAACAAAGATGGCCTTTACATTCTTAGTGTTATTGGATATTTTTCAAGTCGACTATATGACAAGTGATAAATTTTAATAGCGGTTTTCCTGCTTTCCTTAGTACTTGGCACAATTTTAAGCTACGTACTGGTGTTATTTAACTTCAATATTTTCCTGTTCCACTAAATATCACGCCAAATCTAATACTGCGTTCTTCTATCATTTTTTTCTGATGATCTAAGCAGCGGCGTGGTGACTAGAAGGTCGCACTGACATATGCCATCTGAGGTAAATAAAAACACACATTTGTATGTTAAAATTGTTGTAATGTAGACAATGCACATTTAATTTTTAACAGACAGACAGTTT
>NW_013774049.1:0-745 GCF_000517525.1 Limulus polyphemus
AAGGACAACTATGTAATAATTACACAGGGTGTTATGGACAACTATGTAGAAATATTGAGGGTGTTATGGACAACTATGTAATAAATACGCAGGGTGTTGTTGACAACTACGTAGAAATATAGAGGGTGTTATGGACAACTATTTAGAGATATAGAGGGTGTTATGGACAACTATGTAATAAATACACAGGATGTTATGGACAACTATGTAGAAATATAGAGGGTACTTTTGATGATAATGTTATAGATACACGTGGTGTTATGAACAAATATGTAATGAATACTTAAGTTGTTATAAGAACAACTATGTAATAAATACACCGGGTGTTAGGTACAACTATGTAGAAATATAGAGGGTGTTATGGATGACTATCTAATAAATACACAGGATGTTATGAACAACTATGTAGAAATGTAGAGGGTGTTATGGACAACTATGTAGAGATTTAGAGGGTGTTATGGAGAACTATGTAATAAATACACAGGATGTTATGGACAACTATGTAGAAATATAGAGGGTACTTTTGATGATAATGTAATAGATACACGTGGTGTTATGAACAAATATGTAATGAATACTTAAGTTGTTATAAGAACAACTATGTAATAAATACACCGGGTGTTATGGACAACTATGTAGAAATGTAGAGGGTGTTATGGACGACTATGTAGAAATATAGATGGGTGTGATGGACGACTATGTAATAAATATACAGGATGTTATGGACAACTATGTAGAAATATAG
>NW_013774050.1:0-1973 GCF_000517525.1 Limulus polyphemus
AAACTGCTTTCTTGGGACACCATTTTCCTAGAAATAACCCTGCAGAAATGGCCTCCTTGGCACACCATTTTCCTTAACACACATTTTCTTAGAGATAACCTTGCACCAACTGCTTCCTCAGTACACTATTTTCCTAGAAATAGCCCTGTAGAAACTGCATCTTTTTCACACCATTTTCCTTAACACACATTTTCTTAGAGATAACCGTGCACCAACTGCTTGGTTGGCACACCTTTTTCCTAGAAATAGCCATGTAGAAACTGCCTCTTTAGTACACCTTTTTCTAAGCAATCCTAAACAAACACAGGCCATTCTGTTTTCCATTATTTAAGTTTTCCAGGCAAATTCTAGTACCAATTCTTTTGTAAATCTTTATCATTCATTTCACAAATGTCTACTAATAACAAAAAAGAATTAATGTAGTCACTATAATACACTCATAGTAGATTACATTTCTAAACATCTTTTATCAATTTAGCATAAGAAATTACCCTCAGTGATTACATTTTATTTACTTTGATACTGGTTAAAAAAGCACAAAACTGTTTGACTTAACTTAGCATTTCATAGATATGTTTGGAAAAGAAAACCAGTCATCCTCTTTTGATCAAGAAATTATACTAACAATGGTTAATTCTTATATTTTCTATTAAAACAAATCTGCAAATTAGCCAAAGGTTTGAATTTAAGTTTGTTCTTTGATTCACAATCATTCTACTTTGGAGTGAAGACAAAAAAAAGTCGATCAAATAGTTATTTTTTTTTTTTTATCTGATGGAAAATGTACTACAGAATTTTATATACCACATTCTCTCATGTATAGCATAATTTCACATGCTTTATATGATTTCATATTTGTTACAGAGTAAGCAACAGAAGATGAATTTTTTTGGAATGTGAGGTATGGACTTTGCTTGTGGTAACATAGATGCACTAGCTTGTCTCGCAGGGATAACCAAGCTGGCTGCATTTTGTGGTGTGGTGAGAACATATTTCAATTAAAGTATAAATGCCTAAGTTGTTAGAATCCACAGATATCTAAAGGTTTAAAGGACCTGGAGGACAAGACTTTATATTAAAGGCTTTCATTTGTGATCAAAGCAGACAGTAGACCAAATTTACAAACAACAAACATTTTTTTTATTGTTATTATGATTGAATTTCACAAAATAAACTAAAAGTGGGTTTGTTACTGGGCTCAGTGTGTGTGTGTATATAAAAGAACAGTTCATTCACTAGAAAAAGACTGAACATACAATCTACAGCAACCTTCACGAGAAGCTTCTGCTTTATAGACTACACTTATGTTATGTAAACTATAAAGGAATAAAGATATAGGAAGCTGCTGTATTGAAACTAGGGCTAGTGAAGACTTATGTTATGTAAACTATAAAGGAATAAAGATATTGGAAGTTGCTGTATTAAAACTAGGGCTAGGGAAGACTTCTGTTATGTAAACTGTAATCTAGTAAATGTATGTGTGTCTGCCTATAACTGGCAAACTGCTGGACTAAATGTCACCAATCCTGTTGGGTACCTTTAGGGTCCCCCCTCAAGAAATGGCATAGGGAGTCAGCATTTGTATCTGGCCTCCATGTAACCTTCATGCATAGAATGGGTATGTTAGTTACCTTCCCTAGCCCTAGTTTTAATACAGCAACTTCCTATATCTTTATTCCTTTATAGTTTACATAACAGAAGTCTTCCCTAGCCCTAGTTTTAATACAGCAACTTCTTATATCTTTATTCCTTTATAGTTTACATAACATAAGTCTTCCCTAGCCCTAGTTTTAATACAGCAACTTCTTATATCTTTATTCCATTATAGTTTACATAACATAAGTCTTCCCTAGCCCTAGTTTTAATACAGCAACTTCTTATATCTTTATTCCTTTAGTTTACATAACAGAAGTCTTCCCTAGCCCTAGTTTTAATACAGCAACTTCCTATATCTTTATTCCTTTATAGTTTAC
>NW_013774051.1:0-1522 GCF_000517525.1 Limulus polyphemus
AGATAGCCCATTGTGTAGCTTTGTGCTTAATTACAAACAAAACAAACATTTCGGTGAGGCCCCCCAGTGGCACAGCGATATGTCTGCGGACTTACAACGCTAGAATCCGGGTTTCGATACGCGTGGTGGGCAGAGCACAGATAGCCCATTGTGTAGCCTTGTACTTAATTACAAACAAAACAAAACAAACATTTCGGTGAGATAAACCAATCGTTCTCACCTAGGTCATTATGAGCAAAGAATAATTCTATAATACTATTTCACCTGTAGAATACATTTTCAAGTTCGGGCTAGTTTAGAACACTCTTCTAAAAGGTGAAATTCCGTTTTCGTTTGCTCCATGTTTTGACGAACACCTGCAACTATTGATGAAGTTTGGAACTGTCTTTCAGATGACGAAATTATTCTTGTCATAAAAGAAGGCTTGGCCTTAGACTGCTATTCGCTCGAGCTCTTGCTCAAAAGGAACTGAAACCAGAAGGCAGCCGGCTATTGTTCAGGAGAATTGCGTCTCCAGTTGTCACGGGCTGCTACCATTCTGTGTCAAACGTCTTTTTTTCTTGGCACCCAACCAGACTTTTGACACATAGCTAAATCAGAAAACCGTCATTTCTCTTGTGATGTTGTTAGTACAGCTGCTAGCGTCTTGGAATAAGTTTCTATTGAAAATGTTTTGAATAAATTATATTGTTGAAGCTTTCAGCTAATTTTGTTTTTGTTTTTTTATTGTTAAGCACAAAGCTTAACATGTGAGCGTGCGAGTTGTAACACCTCTAAATTCAATATCTGAGCCAGCCACGTCCTTCACGGTTATGTCTTACAAATCCTAACTTGTAATACTTGTTTTAACCAAGTTTTTATTTGAAGCACATACCCGTGGTGAGCAGAGCACAGATAGCCCATTGCGTAGTTTTGTGCTTGAGTACAAACAGACAAACAAACATATATCTTTATTTATATTCCGCCATCATGCTGATCGGTGATTTGCTGGTTCTTTTAGTTTGTTTGTTGTTAAACGCAAAGCTACACAATGAGCTATCTGTGCTGTGTCCATCACAGCTATCAAAACTTAATTTTTAGCGTTATAAGAACTCACACTTACCATTGAGACACTGGGGCGGGACTTTGAGTTAATATATATATATAAACAAATAATAAATAATAATAAGAAATTGACCATATTTTAATATCCGCTACTGAAATTCCCGACTTCTTAAAACGTTGATGTCAATAACTAGTCTGATCTGACTTATTATGCTGTGTTGTCTTATAACTAGCAGATAAACCAACCTACGGGCAGCTAACTGTTCGGTCAGGATCTTGGCGAGCTAACGGTATGCTTCTCTGTCACCAAATTGTTACTGACTTCTTCTCACTGGATCTTGGTGAATAGTTTGATGTACTTCTGTTTTTCAGGTTTGTTCCTGTCTTCTTCTCACTGGATCTTGCCTCATAACTTGGTGAATAGTTTGATATACTTCTGTATTTCAGGTTTGTTCCTGACTTCTTCTAACTGGATCTT
>NW_013774052.1:0-1980 GCF_000517525.1 Limulus polyphemus
GTAATGGAAAATAAATAAAACCACAATCACAAATTTATAAAATGTATTCCTTACTTTGGCCTACATATTAGTGTATAATGCTGCCAAAGTAGGGATTAAATGTTATAAATTTGTGATTGTAGTTTTCATTCTTTATCATTACTTTTTATAGCAGAATCCTTATTTCATTTTAAAATTAATAATTTTAAATACTTTTGTTTGTTTACTTTTTATGTTATACCTGTATAAAGTATATACTTTACCTTTAGAAACTGTCACGTGTCTATCAATCGATACGTAGCGTTGAAAGATATTTAAGTACGTGTATGATACGTTTACCATTTATGTTATACCTGTATATATATATATATTTATTTATTTATATGGATTTTTATTGGAATATCAAAAGAGATACCAAAAGAGAAATTTTATAGGAATAGTCTGAGTCGTATACATACTAGCTCTGTAAATATAATATACTTCACATTTGCCTGATTGTCATAGTAAAGTGGGACTACATCGGATTCCTTGTGATGGTCACTATTTGCCCAGAACAACAACTGGTCAGTGTATATAGTTCAACTATACAGGTGATTGTTTTGTTTACCAATCATCTACAGTCTTTTTATTGCTGAAATTAGAAAATAGTGGTAAATATGTAACAAGTAAAAACATCTCACCTGTTAGTATAAGAAATAAAATAATAAAAAGTTCTTTAATGTATTTTTTCAGCTTATTGTTCTTTACTTTCTTTTACTTACCAATCCCCCCCCCGGAGAGTCAGCCATAAGCTTAAGGGCTTATAACGCTAAAATTCGGGATTCGTTCCCTGCGATGAGCCAATTCTGAAGCTTTGCGCTTCAAGAAAACAGTCTTTGGACTTTATTCGTATGACTGTACATAAGTGATTAAGTCTACATTAAATTTGCTAAACGAAAAATTATAAAGAGTTACGAAACTAATTGTGAAAGGCAGGAAGCATTATTTGTTTTAGAATTTTCAGGCTAAGCTACACTAAGGACTAACAGGACATAACTGTCCATAATTTGGAGGTAAAAAATGAGAGGGAAAGCAGCTAGTCAACAGAACCCATTATCAGCTGTTGGAACATTCTTGTACCCACGGCCCCAAAGTGCGAAATTGTTTTTGCAGCAACGAGCCACAAACCGTAAATCTTCGGATTCACAGTCGAAGCACGCTAACCGCTAAGCCACAGAAAGCATTGGCTTTTGAATAATAGTGAATAAAGGTGGATATTTAGAGCTGAAATCCAAAAGCGGATTAAGGTGAAGTGTGTGTGTGTTACCAGTAAAACAGCATGAATAAAGCAGAACTATTTACACTTTCTAAGTGAACATCGATTGCCTTTTTTGTAACTCCTGTGTTCAAGAAACAATATTTGGCGGAGTAGAACAATTATCTAGTGTTATTTACTTGTTATTCTCCACTTGTTTGTCGGAACTGGTTATCTTCTTTATATTATAGTTAATGTCCATTAAAATATACAACCATAAAATAATAACTCTTCTATCCCGAGATATTTGAAAATAATTATGCTTGTGTTGACAAAAGTGAATGTCCATTGGTTTATCTGCATTAGAACGTGGCCTACTGCTTACATGGTGCGAATCCGAGGGTTGATGGTTTGCGGCCCTATGCTGCAAAAACACTTTCTCTATTTTGGGGGCTGTCGGAATATCTTGCTTCTGAAGAAGAAGAATCAAGAACGCTTCGATAAAGCTTTTGGTTTGCATTTTTGTTTTGGTAACATTTTCCCCCAACTATTACATTATATACATCCTCTTCTTACCGTTTTGACCTTGGATCACGTGATTCTTCGTATTGTAGTTTCTGGTGTACGCGATGAAAGTTGTTTCAAGGTCAGGGTGTGACTACTTTTCCTGCCTAGGTGTTAGAGTAGGAAACCACCGCTGTGGAAGGACACGTGAAAAAAGACTTTGGCAAGTCCCGCGGAATGTGTTATTATTTTATGGTTGTATA
>NW_013774053.1:0-743 GCF_000517525.1 Limulus polyphemus
CCTGGTAATATTGACCTGTCTTCCTGATTATAATGAGACATGTTTCTGGTAACAATGACCTGTCTTCCTGATAATAATGATACATGCTCCTGTTAACATTGACCTGTCTTCCTGATTCCATTGAGACATGTTCCTGGTAATATTTACCTGTCTTCCTGATTATAATGAGACATGTTCCTGGTAACATAGACCTGTCTTCCTGATTATAATGATAAATGTTCCTGGTAACATTGACCTGTCTTATTGGTTATAATGAGACTTGTTCTTGGTAACAATGTCCTGTCTTAGTGATTATAATGACACATGTTCCTGATAACATTGACCTGTTTTCCAGGTTATAATGAGACATGTTCCTGGTAACATTGACCTGTCTTACTGGTTATAATGAGACATGTTCCTGGTAATATTGATCTGTCTTCCTGATTATAATGAGACATGATCCTGGTAACAATGACCTGTCTTCCTAGTTATAATGAGACATGTTCCTGGTAATATTGACCTGTCTTCCTGATTATCATGAGACATGTTCCTGGTAATATTGATCTGTCTTCCTAGTTATAATGAGACATGTTCCTGGTAACAATGACCTGTCTTCCTGATTACAATGAAACATGTTTCTGGTAATATTGACCTGTCTTCCTGATTATAATGAGACATGTTCCTGGTAAAATAGACCTATCTTCCTGATTATAATGAGACATGTTCCTGGTAACATTGACCTGTCTTCCTGGTTATAATGAGAC
>NW_013774054.1:0-745 GCF_000517525.1 Limulus polyphemus
TGCAAGAGCTGGCACAGGACTTGGAGAGCATGGCACACAAGGCCTACCCAACTGCACCACCCGATCTCCTCAAGTTGTTGCTGAGGGATCAGTTCGTAGATGCCTTGGACAGTCCACAACTTAAGATACAAGTGAAGCAAGTACACCCCTCTACCATGCAGGATGCAATGGCCAGAGCTCTCGAATTTGAATCCTACGTTAAGTCCAGCACAGAGATACCAAGGTTGGTACAGTCATCTGGATTCAAGGCCAGAAAAGGTCAGCTTTCAGAGAAGTTTGAGGGAATTTGCTGGCACTGTAACAAACCTGGGCACAAGAGAGCTCAATGCTGGCAACTTCAACACAGGGGAGACGATACAGCAGGAAAGGCTGGTATCCAGAAAGGTTGTTGGAACTGTGGAAAGCACGGACATTTGAGAAGCCAGTGTAGGAGGAATATTACCAACAGGTCAGCCTCAAGGAGACCAGTAGTGGTTGGTGTTGAGCAACGCCCATCAACCCCCAACATGAAAGTCCCTACAGCTAGGTGTAAAATGCCAAGCACACACAGTGTCTATGTGACAGGAAGGCTGGATGGCCAAAGGTGCAACTTTGTCATAGACTCTGCGTCTCAGCAAACCCTTGTGAGCATCAAGGTGTTAAATCACGAAGGAGTACCAGAAGCCATACAGAAGCTTTATGGTGTGAAAGGACATTCTACAAGATTGTGGGGACCAGTGTGGGTGACTATTGAGCTCATGGGCAC
>NW_013774055.1:0-744 GCF_000517525.1 Limulus polyphemus
AAGATCTGTGAAGGTTTTTGACAGAATATTTCAATTTGTTGCTTCTTATGATAACAGGTTTGGTCTACAAGGAAAGACGATTCTTTCACATTTTATCAATACATCACGTTTACTGTTTATCATTAAAATTTTACTTTATAACCAGAATAAGTTGTTTGTCACTAAACTTAACAGTAAAAACTATAAAGTATCTGTTAACATGTGTAAAATGAATGATTTTTGTCGAGAACTCATTTACTGTTATACATAATATGTGGTTAGTGGAATAGCATATGAACATATTTAATGCATAAAGAGAAACTTGTATAAAAGTAAGATTGTGTGTTAAATTATTGTATGATATTTAGAGATGTTATCACGAAAAATCAGTCCTTTCTAGAATCTGCAAAAGTTATACTAGTCAAATAAGGTAAAGTACTGTTGAGAACTATCCTAATATTGTCCTTAGTAGCATCATCTACCTATAGTAACACTATCTGCATAAAGAAACACTATCTACATTTGTAAGAGGTACGCAATAAATAAGAGAAAACTATAAATTTGATTTAATGCTTCGCTTATCAAGCGAAATTGTGATTGTGATAAATAATTTTTCTTTAGTGATAATTGTAAGCACCAAGTTATTTAAATTAGGTTAAATTATTAATTTTAAGAACTTCATTGTTACTATAAAGATGATCTACATCACCCTTTGTTGATCACTCGCGAATTATCTGCACACTCATCATACCAACGTTCACTTTG
>NW_013774056.1:0-746 GCF_000517525.1 Limulus polyphemus
TTACTAAGTTTGATAAATTATAATAGAATTTATGGTATTGATATAGTAATTTATGATTTTTGGTTATTTCAAATGTATACATAAAACTAAAAAAATATTTTGTTTTACATCCTCCACGAGCAAAATATGATAATTTTAAAAGGGTTAGCAACCTATGACAAGCAGCAAACTAGTTCAAAGTTCGTAACTGGAAGAGATGATTATTTTCTATAATTCTTTATTTACTGTTCTATGTTTTAAGAAAAATAACTGAAATTTAAGAACTTATTTTAAATAGTAATAATGTATATACATATATAATGTATTAAAACTGAAATGTGAATGTATTTTATAAAATACTAGTCGACTAAAACACAGCCAAGACAGGTCACTGTAAAGGCCAGTTTTATATTATTGGATACGGTAACACGAGTGCACATGCCCTGTATCATTGTAACTTCTGTATTGTTAGACAGGTATGGCTGAAAGGTCAGTATAATAAAAATAATACACATGGAAAAATGTATAATGTTATGAGATTTACGCTATTTAGACCAAGTATTTGAGTTTAATTAATTTGTTATAATTTGTAGTCATTCTATAACGAATAAAGCATAATTTACATTTATTTCTTTATTTTTTATGGTGGTTACGAGGTCGGTCAAATTAACCGACCCTGTATATAATTAGCGTAGAGAAAATAACAGATAAAATATAAAGTTTTACTGAAATAAATGTTTGAAATGTATTTAGGAGGTTTTTAGAGA
>NW_013774057.1:0-2880 GCF_000517525.1 Limulus polyphemus
ATTCCAAACTGAAAAACTCAGACGTGAATCTCAATATCAACTGTTATTCCAAACTGAAAAACTCAGACGTGAATCTCAATATCAACTGTTATTCCAAACTCAAAAACTCAGACGTGAATCTCAATATCAACTGTTATTCCAAACTGAAAAACTCAGACATGAATCTCAATATCAACTGTTATTCCAAACTGAAAAACTCAGACGTGAATATTTGTGTGCTTACTCATCTATATTTATCTGTATCTATCTCTTTCCATCCCATAATATAATTGTAGCTCAGGTATTACACATACGGGAGTGTAGACTAAAGTTAAGTTTTGGCCTATAAACAAAAACGTTGTCAAAATCGTAAAAATCCTTTTGGATAAACAGATGCTCTATTGTCTACATCGAGATCAACTGATCATGATAACATTTTTACGCTATTTGAGTTAAATAAATAGCTAATTATTATTGGACTTGTTCCCTCTGCCAGATGTAAGAGATGCACACGATAGATAAAACTCTAGTGAAATTATTATCCCTTTGTTATGTATAATCTTACCCAAACCAAACATTACAGTACTTTATATTATTCCGACATGGCCAGGTGGTTAGGGCGCACGACTGGCAAGCTGAGGGTCGCGGGTTCGAATCCACGTCACACCAAACATGCTCGCCCTTTCAGCCGTGGGGGCGTTATAATGTGACGGTCTATCCCACTATTCGTTAGTAAACGAATAGCCCAAGAGTTGGCGGTGGGTGGTGATGAGTAGCTGCCTTTCCTCTAGTCTTACTCTGCTAAATTAGGGACGGCTAGCGCAGATAGCCCTCGTGTAGCTTTGCGCGAAATTCAAATAAACAAACGTAATAATGACTTGTCTTGTTTGTTATTGTTTTTCATTAAGTGAAAAAATTTCAGTAATAAATTTTAATACATGTGTGAAAAGTTTGCACGAATAGTCATAAAAATAAGCACATTTTACGACGTACTCAAAACAGTCATGACTGATAAGGTGTTATACGAAAATACGCAATACACAAGGACACATACCTAATAAAACATATTAAACGTGCTATACATTATCTTAAATTTTAATTTAGAGAGCCAACAAGTCAATAGTTCATGAAATGTGAATTTAAGTAATTTTATTGTAAAAATACTGAGAGTGGCGTATTTTGAAAAGTGTGCAACATTCTATTGCGCATACGCAATAATTTCTAAACGATTGTGCAATTCTGTTTTGCATTCATCGGTTCAATGTGTATGATTAATAAAGTTCAATCGCTTTCATGAACAATTAGGGTTTATTCCAGCAAGTAAAGTTCAGGTCATGAGGTATCTTTGCATATTGTTAATGGCCTTTTCTGTGTTCAGGGGATCTATAGCACGTATTCATTGATTGGTTTGCACCAGCTATTCCCAATTGCTGAAGTAGTGACAGAATGAATGCTCAACTTATATTACTGTCGGATACAGAATTGGTAATGGAAACTTAAAATACGTTTTGACAGAACGTTCAAAAACTGGTAATTGATGTTAACGACATATCACCGGTAGAAATGAGGGATTTAGTCGTTATTCTTATAATGGCCCCGAAGTGCGAAGCGCAAATCTGCAATGACGGGACACAAACTTGGTAACCTCAGATTCACAGACCGGTACGGTCTGTCATTGGTAATATATTATATTTCATAAGCACTGATGAGTGTAGTGTACAACCGCCATAGGTTCATGTTGCTTATGATCAGTGTACAACCGTCATAGGTTCAAGTTGTTTATGGTTAGTGTACAACCGTCATAGGTTCAAGTTGTTATGGTTAGTGTACAACCGCCATAGGTTCAAGTTGCTTATGGTTAGTGTACAACCGCCATAGGTTCATGTTGCTTATGGTCAGTGTACAACCTCCATAGGTTCAAGTTGCTTATGGTCAGTGTACAACTGCTATAGGTTCAAGTTTCTTATGGTCAGTGTTCAACCGTCATAGGTTCATGTTGCTTATGGTCAATGTACAGCCACCATAGGTTCATGTTGCTTATGGTCAGTGTTCAACCGCCATAGGTTCAAGTTGCTTATGGTCAGTGTACAACCACCATAGGTTCAAGTTGCTTATGGTCAGTGTACAACCGCCATAGGTTCATGTTGCTTATGGTCAGTGTAATTGTAATTGTTTTTTACCATTATCGAATCACATGTAAATTTTTCTTCATAGCCTTCAAGTAACATATTTATAATAAAGTATCTTAAATCGGTACTGAATGACTATTCGGAGAGTACTTTTGACTAGTTGCCCTATATCTGGAGAGTACTGTTGACTAGTTGCCCTATATCTGGAGAGTACTTTTGACTCGTTGCCCTATATCTGGAGAGTACTTTTGACTAGTTGCCCTATATTTGGAGAGTACTGTTGACTAGTTGCCCTATATCTGGAGAGTACTGTTGACTAGTTGCCCTATATTTAATCTATCAATTCAAAATTGGAAACGGCTAGCGCAAATAACCCTTGTGTAACTTTGTACCAAAATCTGAAATATGCAATAAAGTCGGGAAGTGTGTGTTTGTGCTGATGTTGAATGGGTGGATTTTATAAGTAACGTTGTATGCTTGTGTAATAAGTTAACAGTGGAATCATCTTCTGAGACATCTTTTTGTTAAAGTGACTGCACATTCGTTTCGTTTAGAACGTAGTTTCACTTCTACCTTAATACTTTCAAACAAATAAGAATGAAACTGATATTTAGTTCTTTATAAAATCTATTTTTTTAGTACCAACTGTGTTGTTGTTTGAAGTTAAGCACAAAGCTACATTAAGCGATATTATTATACAATAGGATTTTTTACTTTTTAAATTATATTGAATGAGCTTTTGTCTGATGTTTCATCATTTTTTTAAAATTAA
>NW_013774058.1:0-435 GCF_000517525.1 Limulus polyphemus
GTTGAAGTATTTAATACATTAATCATCACGTTAAAGTATTTGATACACACATCATCACGTTGAAGTATTTAATACATTTATCATCACGTTGAAGTATTTAATACATTAATCATCACGTTGAACTATTTGATACACACATCATCACGTTGAAGTATTTAATACATTTTATCATCACGTTGAAGTATTTAATACATTAATCATCACGTTGAAGTATTTAATACATTAATCATCACGTTGAAGTATTTAATACATTAATCATCACGTTGAAGTATTTAATACATTTATCATCACGTTGAAGTATTTAATACTGTTACGTCTCCGTTTGTTAATTGATTTCCCGTAAATTCGTTCAGACGAAACTTTAGCGACATAAGTCCTTTCTTAAATAAAACTGGTTTATTCTTTCTGAATATAACTTTACGATACACTTAATAT
>NW_013774059.1:0-1097 GCF_000517525.1 Limulus polyphemus
GATTTAACGAAACTGTGTACTGTCAATAAGAAGACAAAATATTTAACAATACTGTGTACTGTCAATAAGAAGACCTAAGATTTAACAATACTGTGTACTGTCAATAAGAAGACACAAGATTTAACAATACTATGTACTATCAAAAAGAAGACATGATTTAACAATACTGTGTACTATCACTAACAAGCCACAAGATTTAACGATACTGTGTACTATCACTAAGAAGCCACAAGATTTAACGATACTGTGTACTGTCAATAAAAAGACATAAGTTTTAACAATGTTGTGTACTGTCAATAAAAAGACACATGATTTAACGATACTGTGTACAATCAATAACAAGCCATAAGATTTAACGATACTGTGTACTATCAATAACAAGCCAAAAGATTTTACGAAACTGTGTACTGTCAATAAGAAGACAAAATATTTAACAATACTGTGTACTGTTAATAAGAAGACACAAGATTTAACGATACTGTGTACTATCAATAACAAGCCACAAGATTTAACGATTATGTGTACTGCCAATAAGAAGACACAAGATTTAACAATACTGTGTACTGTCAATAAGAAGACACAAGATTTAACAATACTATGTATTATCAAAAATAAGACAAGATTTCACAATACTGTGTACTATCACTAACAAGCCACAAGATTTAACGATACTGTGTACTGTCAATAAAAAGACACAAGTTTTAACAATGCTGTGTACTGTCAATAAGAAGACACATGATTTAACTCTTGTCTTATTTTTGATAGTACATAGTATTGTTAAATCTTGTGTCTTCTTATTGACAGTACACAGTATTGTTAAATCTTAGGTCTTCTTATTGACAGTACACAGTATTGTTAAATATTTTGTCTTCTTATTGAGAGTACACAGTTTCGTTAAATCTTGTGGCTTGTTATTGATAGTACACAGTATCTTTAACAATACTGTGTTCTAACACTAACAAGCCACAAGATTTAACGATACTGTGTACTGTCAATAAAAAGACACAAGTTTTAACAATGCTGTGTACTGTCAATAAAAGAAACATGATTTAACGATACTGTGTACTATCAATAACAAGCCACAAGATTTAACGATA
>NW_013774060.1:0-745 GCF_000517525.1 Limulus polyphemus
GTTGCGACATTATTATGATAGTTATAAGTTACTTTTCTTGCAACTAGCTTCTGGTCCGCAAGTTTTGCACGCGTTTAAAACACGTAACAAACGTGGCTGGAGCGGCATGTTAACACCGGCACTAGCTTTCATCACGTGGCAACTGGCAGTGTTGCATAACAGGCGTTGGTGAGTGGGCGTGTCGTGTCTTGTGAACTGCCGTCAAGAGTAAACGTATTGTGCCTTTTACAAGTTTCGGAATAATTACCGTTGATATAATTGTCTTTATTAAGAATAATTCAACCATAAAAATGGATAAGTTTCTTAAAAAGAAGCGTGACATTGATGAATGTAATCCTGAATGTGAGCAAACCTCAAATGTGTAAAGTTGTTCTAGTAAGAAAGCAAAACCGCGACCGACTCGTAAATACGATGAGAGTTATTTAAGCTTTGGCTTTTCTTGGACCGGAAATGTTGATAATCCGCAGCCAGTTTGTTTGGTTTGTGGAATAAAAAATGTCAAATGAATCAATGCTCCCTAGTAAACTTGGTAAACATTTTAAAAGTAAACACTCTCATTTACAAGACAAACCCACAAGTTATTTTAAGAGAATGTCCGAACAGCAAGGAAAAGCAGCTGATTCTTTTAAAAGTTTAATGACTGTTTCTG
Source organism: Limulus polyphemus (assembly GCF_000517525.1). Lineage (NCBI taxonomy): Eukaryota > Metazoa > Arthropoda > Merostomata > Xiphosura > Limulidae > Limulus > Limulus polyphemus. The sequence continues at coordinate 650 of NW_013774060.1, forward strand.
ATAAAGCTCAAATTGCTTCTTACCAAGTCTCAGAACTGATCGAACAAAATATGAAAGCTCATACTTTGGGTGAGTCACTTATTTTGCCTGCTTGCT
>NW_013774061.1:0-745 GCF_000517525.1 Limulus polyphemus
TACAGTCAGTACCAGTATACAACACTGTAATGATTTAATAACAGGTTTACATGTGTTTATAGACAGTACCAGAATACAACACTGTAATGATAGATGTGCATGTGTTTAGAGGCAGTACCAGTATATAACACTGTTATGATAGGTGTACATATTTTTACAGTCATTACCAGTATACAACACTGTAATGACACAATGATAGGTGTACAAATGTTTACAGTCAGTACCAGTATACAACACTGTAATGATTTAATGATAGGTGTACATGTTTTTATAGCCAGTACCAGTATACACCACTGTAATTATAGGTGTACACGTGTTTACAGTCAGTACCAGAATACAACATTGTCATGATAGGTGTACATGTGTTCACAGTCAGTACCAGTGTAGAACACTGTAATGATTTAATGATAGGTGTAGATGTGTTTACAGTTAGTACCAGTATACACCACTGTAATGATTTAATGACAGGTGTAAATATATTTACAGTCAGTACCAGTATACACCATTGTAATGATCTAATGATAGGTGTAAATATGTTTACAGTCAGTACCAGTATATACCACTGTAATGATCTAATGATAGGTGTACATGTGTTTACAGTCAGTACCAGTATACAACACTGTAATGATAGTTGTAGATGTGTTTACATTGATTACCATTATACAACACTGTGATGATAGGTGTACATATGTTAATAATCAGTACCAGTATACACCACTGTAATGATATAATGATAGGTGTACAT
>NW_013774062.1:0-1339 GCF_000517525.1 Limulus polyphemus
AATCAATTAATTTGTATATTTTATTATTTATATCTATTTGTTTATGCCTATTTCTTTTTATTTCTCTCTCTCATGTCTAGTGGTTTATTGACCAATAAATTAATCCCTTTATAATTATATATCTGCTACCTTATCTGTTTATCAATATTTGTCTCTCTATTTTTACCTCTATCATTTAGTCTTTCTGCCTATCTAGATGTTTCTCTGCTAAGGTATACTCCCTGTATTAGTGCTCTCTCCCGTTTCTGAATCATTGTTTTACTGAATTTTTAATACGATTGTATTTAAAATATTTCCTGGATACTTTATGTTGTTTCTTCCATTTCTTCATCATCAGGCTTCGAGTGGGTGGGTTGGAAAAATGACTCGTCGTACTCCAGGCCCTTGGAAATTGTATTTGCCTTTGACACTGTTCGTAACTTCTCCTCCATGTATTTCCACTGTAACAATATGTTTACCAAAGACGTTCAAGTGTTCGCCTCGGCTAAACTTTGGTTCAGCAATGGTGGGAAATACTACTTGGGAGAGCCCCTCCATTTCTCCTACATGGCTGACACCTTTATTGACAAGGCTAGGAATGTAACAATCTTCCTGCACCATCGGTTTGGGAAATTTATAAAGGTTGAATTGACGTTCGCCTCCCGCTGGATTCTTGTCAGTGAAGTGTCTTTTAGTTCCGGTAAGTAAATTAGTGTTTTAAAGAACAGTTTCGTGTTCGAATAGTGTTTTAAGGCACAGTTTCGAGTTAGAATAATGTTTTCAGGAATAGTTTTAAAGTAAGAATAATGTTTTCAGGAATAGTTTTAATTAAGAATAACTTTTTCAGGAATAGTTTTAAGTTAAAATAGTGTTTTCAGGAACAGTTTTAAGTTAAAATAGTGTTTTCAAGAAAGTTTTAAGTTAGAATAATGTTTTCAAAAACAGTTTTAAGTTAGAATAATGTTTTCAAAAACAGTTTTAAGTTAGAATAATGTTTTCAGGAATAGTTTTAAGTTAAAATAGTGTTTTCAGGAACAGTTTGAAGTTAGAATAGTGTTTTCAGAAACGTTTTTTATATGCACTTAAGTTGTTTTATGAGCCAAAAATAGTAAGTTTAATTTGCAGTCAACTCTCAGTGAGCATAGATAAATAGATAGATAGAAAGCTAGATTTTTGTGCTATAAAAAGATTTAGTTATAGGACGCACAAGCCATTAAAGAAAGATCAGGAATTACAGAGCTACCTTTTCAAAATCCCTTATTAGTTAATCTTTTTTTTTTAAAAAAAGAAACTCCTAAAAATATTCAATTATAATGTGTAAGAAACTAAACTTGATAAGACATCTGAAAGTTATTAATTT
>NW_013774063.1:0-1056 GCF_000517525.1 Limulus polyphemus
CAGAAGGCAACAAACAAATAACATCAGAAGACAACAAACAAATAACATCAGAAGACAACATACAAATAACATCAGAAGACAACATACAAATAACATCAGAAGACAACATACAAATAACATCAGAAGACAACAAACCAATAACACCAGAAGACAACAAACCAATAACATCAGAAAACAACATACAAATAACATCAGAAGACAACAAACAAATAACATCAGAAGACAACAAACAAATAGCATCAGAAGACAACAAACAAATAACATCAGAAGGCAACATACAAATAACATCAGAAGGCAACATACAAATAACATCAGAAGACAGCATACAAATAACATCAGAAGGCAACATACAAATGACATCAGAAGACAACAAACAAATGACATCAGAAGATAGCAAACAAATAACATCAGAAGACAACATACAAATAACATCAAAAGACAACAAACAAATAACATCAAAAGACAACATACAAATAACATCAGAAGACAACAAACAAATAACATCAGAAGACAACATACAAATATCATCAGAAGACAACATACAAATAACATCAGAAGACAACAAACAAATAACATCAGAAGGCAACATACAAATAACATCAGAAGACAACAAACAAATAACATAAGAAGACAACAAACAAATAACATCAAAAGACAACATACAAATAACATCAGAAGACAACAAACAAATAACATCAGAAGACAACATACAAATAACATAAGAAGACAACAAACAACTAACATCAAAAGACAACATACAAATAACATCAGAAGACAACAAACAAATAACATCAGAAGACAACATACAAATATCATCAGAAGACAACATACAAATAACATCAGAAGACAACAAGCAAATAACATCAGAAGACAACATACAAATAACATCAGAAGACAACATACAAATAACATCAGAAGGCAACAAACAAATAAGATCAGAAGGCAACAAACAAATAAGATCAGAAGGCAACATACAAATAACATCTGAAGACAACATACAAATAACATCAGAAGACAACAAACAAATAACATCAGAAGACAACAAACAAATAACAT
>NW_013774064.1:0-2222 GCF_000517525.1 Limulus polyphemus
AAGAACACCTAGGTGTAACTCTAGTTACCGAATTTATAACAACCATATTCATCTTTATCCTTACTTGGTACAACTACTCCATGAACACATAGGTGTAACTCTAGTAACCGAATTTATAACCACCATACTCATCTTTAGCCTTACTTGGTACAACTACTCCATCAACACCTAGTTGTAACTCTAGTTACTGAATATGTAACCCCATACTCATCTTTAGCGTTATTTAGTACAACAACTACACGAACACCTAGGTGTAGCTCTAGTTACCGAATTTATAACCACCATACTCATCTTTAGCCTTATTTGGTACAACTACTCCATGAACACCTAGGTGTAACTCTAGATACAGAATTTATAACCACCATACTCATCTTTAGCCTTACTTTGTACAACTACTCCATAAACACCTAGGTGTAACTCTAGTTACGGAATTTGTAACCACCATATGCATCTTTAGCGTTGTTTGGTACAACAACTCCACGAACACCTAGTTGTAACTATAGTTACCGAATTTATAACCACCATACTCATCTTTAGCGTTATTGGTACACCAACTCCACGAACACCAAGGTGTAACTCTAGTTACCGAATTAATAACCACACTCATCGTTAGCATTATTTGGCACAACAACTCCACGAACACCTAGGTGTAACTCTAGTTTCCGAATTTGTAACCAACATATTCATCTTTAGCCTTACTTGGCACAACTACTCCATGAACACCTAGGTGTAACTCTAGTTACAGAATTTATAACCACCATACGTTTTACCAAATAACACTAAAGATGAGTATGGGGTTTATAAATTCGGTAACCAGAGTTAAACCTACGTGTTCATGGAGTAGTTGTACCAAGTAAGGCTAAAGATGATTAAAGATGAGTATGGTGGTTATAAATTCTGTAACTAGAGTTACACCTAGGTGTTTATGGAGTAGTTGTTCCAAGTAAGGCTAAAGATGAGTATGGTGGTTATAAATTGTGTAACTAGAGTTACACCAGGGTGTTCGTGGATTTGATGAGTATGGTGGCTATAAATTGTGTAACTAGAGTTACACCTAGGTGTTCGTGGAGTTGTTGTACCAAATAACGCTAATGATTAGTATGGGGGTTATATATTCGTTAACCAGAGTTAAACCTAAGTGTTCATGGAGTAGTTATACCAAGTAAGGTTTAGCCTTACTTGGTACAACTACTCCATGAACACCTAGGTGTAACTCTAGTTACAGTATTTATAACACCATATTCATCTTTAGCGTTATTTGGTACAACAACTCGACGAATAGCTAGGTGTAACTCTAGTTACAGAATTTATAACCACCATACTCATCTTTAGCCTTACTTGGTACAACTACTCCATGAACACCTAGATGTAAATATAGTTACCGAATTTATAACCATCGTACTCATCTTTAGCCTTACTTGGTACAACTATTCCATGAACACCTAGGTGTAACTCTAGTTACTTAATCCAAATAACGCTAAAGATGAGTATGGGGTTACATTACAACAACTCCACGAACACCTAGGTGTTGCTCTAGTTACTGAATTTATAAACCAAGTAAGGCTAAAGATGAGTATGGTGGTGGAGTAGTTGTGAACACCTAGGTGCCACTCTAGTTATGGAATTTATAAACACCATACTCATCTTTAGCCTTACTTGGTACAACTACTCCATGAACACATAGGTGTAACTTTAGTTATAGAATTTATAATCACCATGCTCATCTTTAGTCTTACTTGGTAAAACTACTCCATGAACACCTAGGTGTAACTCTAGTTACTGAATATGTAACCCCATACTCATCTTTAGCGTTATTTGGTACAACAACTCCACGAACACCTAGGTGTAACTCTAGTTACTGAATTTGTAACCACCATACTCATCTAAAGCGTTATTTGGTACAACAACTCCACGAATACCTAAGTATAACTCTAGTTACCGAATTTATAACCACCATTATCATCTTTAGCTAGTTACACCTAGGTGTTCATGTAGTAGTTGTGCCAAGTAAATGGTGGTTATAAATTCGGTAACTAATAAGGCTAAAGATGAGTACTTGGTACAACTACTCCATGAACACATAGGTGTAACTCTAGTTACCGAATTAATATACCCCATACTCATCTGTAGCTTATGTGGTACAACAACTCCACGATTACCTAGGTGTAACTCTAGTTACCGAATTTATAACCACCATATTCATCTTTAGCCTTACTTGGTAC
>NW_013774065.1:0-1228 GCF_000517525.1 Limulus polyphemus
AATCTTCCATTAATCCATGAAGATTAACTATAGCTAAGATTAAGTGTAAACCTTTATCAACCAATATCTATATCATGGTATAGTAGTTGAGGATGAGACGGCTTGTTAATCGTCAACGTATTTCTGTTAATCTTCCATTAATCCAGGAAGATTAACTATGGCTAAGATTAAGAGTAAATGCTATATCAAAACCACAACGCGTTAGCTGGTTAAATTAAAGCTCAAATTAATCGGTCGGTCTTAATTAAGACATGGGTTTAGTTTTAATTAATTCCAGTTTGAACTAGTTTAGATGTGAGTTTTAAGTTTCTTGTAACAATAGGTGTTTTATCTCTAGGCATGTAGTGAGTTTACGACGCATGTAATGAACCTTCTGAGGGAACAAAGCCGAAATCGACCAATCACGTCTAAAGAAATTGAACGGATGGTACACATCATACACCGGAAGTTCAACTCTATCCAGGTGCAGCTGAAACAGAGTACGTGCGAGGCAGTCATGATCCTCAGGTCTAGGTTCCTTGATGCCAGGTTTGTCAAAATCTTTTATTATAACGCTCCTGAAAGAAAAGAAGAAAAACACGAGAAAAAAACCCTGAAATTCACATTTATACACAAGCACTGGCAGCAGTGTGAATGTTCTTGTTCAGAGAAGAGTGAACATATAACACCTAACTATAAGACGATGAACTACGTAGAGAGTGAAAGTATAACACCTAACTATAAGACGATGAAGTACGTAGAGAGTGAAAGTATAACACCTAACTATAAGACGATGAAGTACGTAGAGAGTGAACATATAACACCTAACTATAAGACGATGAACTACGTAGAGAGTGAAAGTATAACACCTAACTATAAGACGATGAACATCGTCTTATAGTTAGGTGTTATACTTTCACTCTCTACGTAGAAGTACGTAGAGAGTGAAAGTATAACATCTAACTAACTAGCTGACTCCCCCTTTCCTGTACTAATTCAAGAGTCGGAGCTGTTAACTAGCTAGCTGGCTCCCCCACCCTTCCTGTACTAATTCAAGAGTCGGAACTGTTAACTAGCTAGCTGGCTCCCCCACCCTTCCTGTACTAATTCAAGAGTCGGAACTGTTAAGTAGCTAGCTGGCTCCCCCACCCTTCCTGTACTAATTCAAGAGTCGGAACAGTTAACTAGCTAGCTGGCTCCCCCACCCTTCCTGTACTAATTCAAGAGTCGTAACTGTTAACTAGCAAGC
>NW_013774066.1:0-1685 GCF_000517525.1 Limulus polyphemus
AATAAAGTGCTCAACTCGCAATCTGAGGGTTGCGGGTTTGAATCCCCGTCCCACCAAACATGCTCGCCCTTTCAGCCGTGGGGGCATTATAATGTGATGGTTAATCCCACTATTCATTGGTAAAAGAGTAGCCCAAGAGTTGGTGGTGGGTGATGACGACTAGCTGCCTTCCCTCTAGTCTTACACTGCTAAATTAGGGACGGATAGCGTAGATAGCCCTCGTGTAGCTTTGCGCGAAATTAAAAACAAACAATCAAACATTATATATATATATATAGATAGATAGATTATTGCTATTTAGAAATAAGTTCTTAAACTTATTTTTCTTAAAACATACAACAGTAAATAAAGAAATAAAGCAAACAATTATCTCTTCTAGTTATGATCTTTGTGCTCGGTTGCTGCTTGACATAGGTAGCTAAGCCTTCAAAAATTTTGCAAATGGAGGATATGAAACAAAATAATTGTTTTTAGATTTTATATATACATTTGAATAACTAAAAAAGAATAAATTACTACATCAATACCATAGAAGTCCACCATAATTTATCAAACTTAGTAACTGAGCTGTATTTCAGTCTTAAAAATATGATATTTTGAGCAGACTAAAGACAACCTACCTCTTAGAAATCTTGGTTCAAAAGAAAGAAATGGCATCTTAAGAAATAAAAATGGCCAAGAAAGCCACTAGGGGGACATTCTGAGCTTCCCATTGGTTATTCATGTCATATATAGAAGTAAGTGTATATAAGTGAGTGTTTCCAAAAATGGAAAGGGGTGGGTGGGGTGCCACTGTGTTTGATTTATTCCACGAGCAACATCTTAACAAATAGAAAAGATAAAACATTCTTATTTTATATTCTAGCATGTCAATATCGGTAATTTGAGTTTCTAATTCATACAAAACTATAGACTTGGTATTTTGACTTCACAAACATCTAATTTAAATCAGTGCTGCATTCAACATACCACGTGACACACTAAAACTGATGTTTATCTGTTTTTTTAATATTTACTTTTAAATTAAGAAATTGAGTAATGTATAGTACTAAAATTTGAATTATAATCTGCAGTTTGATACCAAACTTATTGACATAAATTCATGAAATAGTAGTTCAATAAAAATTTGAATGTGAGTCAACAAACGAGATGACGTGGCGTTTCACCCGTGACCCGTCTTGAAAGGGTTAAATACTCCTGAAGAATCTAGAAACGTGTTGTCTATGAAAATATTAAGTCTTCAAGGAATTAATGTCACTTTTTTAGATGAAAAACCTGAACAACTTGTATATCAAAACAAAACATTTAGTAAATGAAATAGTCTCCATTCTTATCGATGATGCTTTTCCATTCGCACGTTTGATGCAACACAAGATTATGGAGTTGGGTTGGGAAGTTCTCCCCCACCCACCATATTCTCCAGATACAGCACCATCAGATTACCATCTTTTTCGTTCGCTGCAACACCATCTTAATGGGAAAACGTATGCAAATGTGGAAGGTGTTAAAGAGGACATCGACATGTTTTTTGCTTCAAAGCCAAGTGATTTCTTTAATCAGGGCATTAACAACCTGATTGTAAAATTGTTGTGGAGAAGAAGATCACCTTTCCGATTGACGAGTGAAGAGCGTTTCTGATGAAGGGCTTGATTTAAACGTTCCAGTTGCTGACTACAGATCTCTGT
>NW_013774067.1:0-1931 GCF_000517525.1 Limulus polyphemus
GTTTATGGAGTAGTTGTAACAAGTAAGGCTAAAGATGAGTATGGTGGTTATAAATTCTGTATCTAAAGTTACACCTAGGTGTTAATGGAATAGTTTTACCAAATAACGCTAAAGATGAATATGGTGGTAATAAATTCGGTAACTAGAGTTACACCTAGGTATTCGTGGAGTAGTTGTACCAAGTAAGGCTAAAGATGAATATGGTGGTTATAAATTCGGTAACTAGAGTTACACCTAGGTATTCGTGGAGTTGTTGTACCAAATAACGCTACAGATGAGTATGGGGGTTACTAATTCGGTAACTAGAGTAACACCTATGTGTTCATGGAGATGTTCTACCAATTAAGGCTAAAGATGAGTATGGTGGTAATAAATTCGGTAACTATAGTTACACCTAGGTGTTCATGTAGTAGTTGTGCCAAGTAAAGCTAAAGATGAGTATGGTGGTTATAAATTCGGTAACTAGAGTTACACTTAGGTATTCGTAAAGTTGTTGTACCAAATAACGCTACAGATGAGTATGGTGGTTAGAAATTCGGTAACTAGAGTTACACCTAAGTGTTCGTGGAGTTGTTGTACCAAATAACGCTAACGATAAGTATATTGGTTATAAATTCGGTAACTAGAGTTACACCTAGGTGTTCGTGGAGTTGTTGTACCAAATAACGCTAAAAATGAGTATGGGTTACATATTCAGTAACTAGAGTTACACCTAGGTGTTGATGGAGTAGTTGTGCCAAACAAAGCTAAAGATGAGTATGGTGGTTATTTTACTTGGTACATCTACTCCATAAACACCTAGGTGTAACTCTAGTTACCGAATTTGTAACCACCATACGCATCTTTAGCGTTATTTGGTACAACAACTCCACGAACGCCTAGGTGTAACTCTAGTTTCCGAATTTGTAACCACCATACTCATCTGTAGCGTTATTTGGTACAGCAACTCCTCGAATACCTACGTGTAACTCTAGTTACCGAATTTACTAAAGATGAATATGGTGGTTATAAATTCGGTAACTAGAGTTACACCTAGGTGGTACAACTACTCCATGAACACTTATATGTAACTCTAGTTTCAGAATTTATAACCACCATACTCATCTTTAGCCTTACTTGTTACAACTACTCCATGAACACCTAGGTGTAACTCTAGTTTCCGAATTAATAACCCCCATACTCATCTGTAGCGTTATTTGGTACAACAACTCCACGAATATTTAGGTGTATCTCTAGTTACCGAATTTATAAACACCATATTCATCTTTAGCCTTACTTGGTACAACTACTCCATTAACACTTAGGTGTAACTCTAGTTACCGAATTTATAACCACCATATTCATCTTTATCCTTACTTGGTACAACTATTCCATGAACACCTAGGTGTACTCTAGTTACCGAATTTATAACCACCATACTTATCGTTAGCTTTACTTGGTACAACTACTCCATCAACACCTACGTGTAACTCTAGTTACTAAATGTGTAACGCATACTCATCTTTAGCGTTATTTGGTACAACAACTCCATGAACACCTAGGTGTAGCTCTTGTTACCGATTTTATAACCACCATACTCATCTTTAGCCTTACTTGGTACAACTACTCCATGAACAAGTAAGGCTAAAGATGAATGTGTTGGTTACAAATTCGGTAACTTAGAGTTACACCTAGGTATTCGAGGAGTAGTTGTACCAAGTAAGGCTAAAGATGAATATGGTGTTTATAAATTCGGTAACTAGAGATACACCGAAGTGTTAATGGAGTAGTTTTACCAAGTAAGGCTAAAGATTAATATGGTGATTACAAATACGGTAACTACAGTTAAACCTAGGTGTTCATGGAGTAGTTTTACCAAGTAAGGCTAAAGATGAGCATGGTGAATATAAATTCTATAACTAGAGTTACACCTATGTGTTCATGGAGTAGTT
>NW_013774068.1:0-1602 GCF_000517525.1 Limulus polyphemus
ATAAAGTCAGGTTGGTTCATGGTTGAACAGTTACAACAGTCTTGTAACACTTACCCCTAACATGTAGCTATAACACGTAATGTATCATAACGGAGCACATATATTTTAATGTTTTATAAGAGCTTATATCCTATGTTTTCTTTATGTGAGCTTGTGCTAAACACAATTAAGTTAGATGATCCTATGTTTTCTTTAGGTGCACTTGTGCTAAAGCAATTAAGATAGATGACCTTATACTTCCTTTAAGTGCATTTGTACTTTCAATCTTGTTTGGTTACAGAGCAATAAAAAAAAATCAGAATCTTCTCCTCTTACCCACCTATCACATCCTCTCTTTCAGGATTTGTTAATAGTTCTCTCTTACGGTTGATACTACATTATTTATAACCAATAGAAAGCTTTATTTGGGACAGGGTTTTAGTGGGACTTGACATAGCCTTAGACATAACTTAGTACTTGTCCCAACAGTTTTCATCTTAGGCCTTAGCTTATGAATATGTAGATATTTTGTATGTATAATATTTTGACTAAAGTTTCTTCAAAAATGTTTGGAACAAAACTTGTAAAGTTGAAATACAGGCCTCTAAATGTTTTCTTACAATACATTTAACATTCAAATTGACCATTGTTATTACAAACTAAAGTGTCCAAAATGGAAAGTTTATAAAACAAAAAGTATATTTTGTAAAACAACTTCTATGTTGCAAAGATTCAGCTACAGGATACACAATGATGTTGATTGTCTAGCTCAGGCATGTGAAACGTACGGCCCTCAAGGTGGTTTTATCCAGTCTACGAGCTGCCCACGAACTTTTTTTTTTTTCTGTAAACAATCAAGGAAAAAAGTAATGAGTGGCTAAAAACTGATAAAATTCTCGAATTAAATTATTTTTAACAAATAAAATATAATGAGCTCATTTTTATTTGAATTATTCTATTTGTTATCTTACTGACTATTGTTGTATATATAGGGGTAATCACCACTGTAGACTGTGTAACTATGAGGCAAGAGCTGTAACAGATTCATCCAAGCTAGTCGATGTCTTTCCCATCAGAATGAAGCTTGTACTAAAAGAGAAATTGAACATTTTCTGTACAGAAAACAACATAATATAATATTTCATTTGATAGATAAAATCCTTCGCCTGAAGCCTCACCAAAACATATGCCAAATAAGACCAGGCAAAGCCCCCACAAAAACCTTGCCTAAATATGTCAAAGCGCAAAGAACATAAGCAGAGTCTTGAGTAAATTTTCATCTTATGAAGAAACACAAAATCATTGCAAGTGGAACACTTTAGTTCTGGAATTACTTCTCAGTAAATTGAGTGGGAAAAAATAGTGTAGAAAGTCACATCTTTAACTACTCTTAAATTATTTTTGAACCTTTGAAAAAATCAAGTTATTTCTGTTCCTTAACTTTCTTTCAGAGTAACAATAACCACCTTATTTTATTCTACGTTAGCACAAAAAAAAGTTGAAGACAACTATATAGTTAAATAAATGTTTTTAATCAAAAAATGCTATTCAAACATTAAAACTGCTGGACTACAGCCAGAGATATGCATGTTGATATTTCAATGTAATGTTGTTATTTTTAAG
>NW_013774069.1:0-956 GCF_000517525.1 Limulus polyphemus
CCCTAATTTAGTAGTGTAAGAATAGAGAGAAGGCAGCTAGTCATCACCACCCACCGCTAACTCTTGGACTAACTCTTTTACCAACTCTTTGACCGTCATATTATAACGCCCTCATGGCGAGCATGTTTGGAATGATAGGGATTCGAACCCACGATACGATTGCGAGTCGAGCGGCCTAACTACCTGGCCATCCCGGGCGTACAAGTAAATATTAAACCATGGCGCATGTTACGCTGCTATATCAGTAAAGTTTAGAAATAAGGTGTCGTTTTATTGTGACGGTTATATAACTTGATGTCATATATAAAAAAGATGTACTAGTTAAACAAATATCTTGAAATACAGTAAATAAGAACACATCTTATTCCTTGTATAACAACACTTGATTCTGACCTATCTTACCTATGAATGAAACAGTCGCTGTCACACAAAACGTAGCAAACCATCCTAAGGAAGATATAATACGATGGAGAAGTAAAGGCCAGAGAAATAAACAAGCTGTCTGGAATAAAACGCGATGAATTATCAGTTAAAACTCGAACGGTTTATCTTATGTATTGTAGCAAGCTATCATCTTTATTTTGATATTTTCAAATCTAGAAGATAACATTTTTTTAATGTAAGTAAACCTTCACTTGGTTGGTCTTTAAACAAATATATCTATATAAATGAATCATTTCTTTAGCGAAACATTTACTTGAATATCTGCTAAGTTACGATTCGGTAATAAAAACATTGATATCATGGTGTATTGTAGCAAGATAAAATAGAAGATAAAAAATCTGTAATTCAAACATTTCTTTAGCGAAACATTTACTTGAATATCTTCGTTAATAATAAGATTGATATTATGTTTTTTTCTCAACATGTTGGTAATCCTTGTCCTACACTTACTGATGTAAAAAACACCATTCCGAAAATTTCAGCAGTGTATTTCGTTCCGAAAACTTCAGCAA
>NW_013774070.1:0-745 GCF_000517525.1 Limulus polyphemus
GTACCAAGTAAGGCTAAAGATGAATATGGTGGTTATAAATTCGGTAACTAGAGTTACACCAAGGTGTTGATGGAGTAGTTGTACCAGGTAAGGCTGAAGATGAGTATGGTGGTTATAAATTCGGTAACTAGAGTTACACCTAAGTATTCATGGAGTAGTTGTACCAAGTAAGGCTAAAGATGAATATGGTGGTTATAAATTCAGAAACTAGAATTAAACCTAAGTGTTCGTGGAGTTGTTGTACCACATGACGCTAACGATGAATATGGTGGTTATAAATTCGGTAACTAGAGTGACACCTAAGTGTTTATGGAGTAGTTGTACCAAGTAAGGCTAAAGATGAGTTTGGTGGTTATAAATTCTGTATCTACAGTTAGACCAAGGTGTTGATGGAGTAGTTGTACAAAGTAAGGCTAAAGATGAGTATGGTGGTTATAAATTCTGTAACTAGAGCTACACCTAGGTGATCATGGACTAGTTGTACCAAGTAAGGCTAAAGATGAATATGGTGGTTATAAATTCGGTAACTAGAGTTACACCAAGGTGTTGATGGAGTAGTTGTACCAAGTAAGGCTGAAGATGAGTATGGTGGTTATAAATTCGGTAACTAGAGTTATACCTTAGTGTTCATGGAGTAGTTGTACCAAGTAAGGCTAAAGATGAATATGGTGGATATAAATTCAGAAAATAGAGTGAAACCTAAGTGTTCGTGGAGTTGTTGTACCAAATAACGCTAAAAATGAGA
>NW_013774071.1:0-746 GCF_000517525.1 Limulus polyphemus
CTGCTGTAATTTCTCTTCTTGTTTATTTCTTTTTCCTCCAACATTTGCTATAATTTCTCTTCTTGTTTCTTTTCTTTTTCCTCCAACCACTGCTGTAATTTCTCTTCTCGTTCTTCTTGTTTCTTTTCTTTTTCCTCAAACAGCTGCTGTAGTCTCTCTTCTTGTTTATTTTGTTGTTCGAGCTGCCACTGTTGCAGGTTTTCTTGCAACTGCTGTAATTTCTCTTCTTGTTTCTTTTCTTTTTCCTCTAACAACTGTTGTAATTTCTCTTCTCGTTCTTCTTGTTTCTTTTCTTTTTTAATTTCTCGTTCTTCTTGTTTCTTTTCTTTTTCTTCTAACAACTGTTTTAGTTTCTCTTCTTGTTTAATTTCTCGTTCTTCTTGTTTCTTTTCTTGTTTTTGTATTGCTACCATCAAATCTGCTAAGCTGTAGTTTGATTTTCCGCCTCTCGTTTCCATCTTCTTCTCTCTTTTTTTTTCTATCCCACTCTCTGACACCAATTTGTTACGTCTCTGTTTGTTAATTAACTTTCCGTAACTTCGTTGCGACGAAACTTAAGCGACACAAGTCCTTTCTTAATTGTTTGTTTGTTTGTTTGTTTGTTTTGGAATTTCGCGCAAAGCTACACGAGGGCTATCTGCGCTAGCCGTCCCTAATTTAGCAGTGTAAGACTAGAGGGAAGGCAGCTAGTCATCACCACCCACCGCCAACTCTTGGGCTACTCTTTTACCAACGAATAGTGGGAT
>NW_013774072.1:0-1160 GCF_000517525.1 Limulus polyphemus
CCTACTCATAATACATCTTTAGATTTAGTTTGATTCTATGGTATGATGTAATCTTGGTTTCAACATCCAAACCTACTCATAATACATCTTTAGTTTTAGCTTGATTCTTTTATATGACGTAATCTTAGTTTCAGCATGCTGACCTACTCATAATACATTTTTATATTTAGTTTGATTGTATAGTATGACGTGATCTTGGTATCAACATCCAAACCTACTCATAATACATCTTTAGTTTTAGTTTGATTCTATGGTATGACGTAATCGTGGTTTCAACATCTAAACATACTCATAATACATCTTTAGTTTTAGTTTGATTCTGTGGTATGACGTGATCTTGGTATCAACATCCAAACCTACTCATAATACATCTTTAGATTTAGTTTGATTCTGTTGTATGATGTGATCTTGGTTTTAACATCCAAACCTACTCATAATACATCTTTAGTTTTAGTTTGATTCTGTGGTATGACACGCACTATGTTTCAGCATCCAAACCTGCTCCTAATATATGTTTAGTGTTAGCGTGAATGAAATGTTCATGGTTTTAAGATCCAGACCCCCTCATAATACTTGTTTTAGTTTGATTCTATGATATGACACCTTCTGGGTCTGAACGTCCAAACCTGCACCTTATACTTGTTCAGTTTTAGTTTGATTCTATGTGTGATGCTCTGGCATAAATTTATATTCTGATAAACATGTGTCCGGACTCAACAATTACCTCTCCTACTAGGTGTACACCTTACCAATTGTTGTTGTTGTGTGTGCTCCAGCTGTGTTTGTATTTTCTGTGTGTGGGGTTAGCTAAGTAAAAGTAATTTTATATACCGGTGGAGGGCTGGTAGTAGTGGCTTTAAAGTAACTTGAGCTCTGCCTTCCCTCTTGTCTGTCGATTTAAAATGAAGGACGGCTGAGCTGTGCGTAAATATTCGGAAAAAAACAAATGCATAACGAGAATCTGGGAAATGAAAAATATTTTATTAAATTAAAAATAAGTAATTATGATTATTTTCAAATTTAATAGAATATTTTGTTACCGTCAATTCTTCTTCTTGATATAACGGTATTTAGAGACGTATTCAGATGTTTAAACATTTCCATCCATGATTTTGTTACCGTCAATTCTTCTTCTTGATATAACGGTATTTAGAGACGTA
>NW_013774073.1:0-744 GCF_000517525.1 Limulus polyphemus
AAAGAATGACTAACGAAAGTATTGCTACTGTGTTTTAAGTGTAAAGAATGACTAACGAAAGTATTGCTACTGTGTTTTAAGTGTAAGAGTGGTTAACGAAAGTATTGCTACTGTGTTTTAAGTGTAAAGAATGACTAACGAAAGTATTGCTACTGTGTTTTAAGTGTAAAGAGTGGTTAGCGAAAGTATTGCTACTGTGTTTTAAGTGTAAGAATGGTTAACGAAAGTATTGCTACTGTGTTTTAAGTGTAAAGAATGACTAACGAAAATATTGCTACTGTGTTTTAAGTGTAAGAGTGGTTAACGAAAGTATTGCTACTGTGTTTTAAGTGTAAGAATGGTTAACGAAAGTATTGCTACTGTGTTTTAAGTGTAAAGAATGACTAACGAAAGTATTACTACTGTGTTTTAAGTGTAAAGAATGACTAACGAAAGTATTACTACTGTATTTTAAGTGTAAATATTGGCAACTTTGTGTGTTTGATATTTTCTCTTTCCATGAAATATTTGTGATGTTTTAGTTTAACCAACGTATATATGTAAGAATTATATTATTATTATATTAACAATTAGATATTTAACAAAGTCACATATAACAATCATTATATTAACAATTAGATATTTAACAATGTCACAGATAACAATCATTATATTAACAATTATATATTTAACAATGTCATAGATAACAATCATTATATTAACAATTAGATATTTAACAATGTCGCAGATAACAATTATTATATT
>NW_013774074.1:0-745 GCF_000517525.1 Limulus polyphemus
CATTTTAATACTAAAAGGGTAAACCGATTTACCTTACTTCTGCTAATCTCACCAATGTTTTATGAGTCTATCGGTTTTTCCAATATATTTTTCATTAAAAACTACATCTTACCCCATACACTTCTTGTAAGCCCCAGAATACATACAAAACAGTGATTTTTCTGATAATGATAGGTGGGTCTAAATGCTGAACAAATGACCAGGCTTACCAGATGTTTCAGCATGCCCAGTTCCTTTACTTTTATTTTTACTGATACTACAAACTACAGAACTAATAAAAGGTGTTACATTATCTTCACGACTCCTGTTCCTTTTCTTTTCTTTGTCATTATTCTGCACCAGGATTTTTTTTCAAGTTTTTTTCATACCTTTAAGAAATAATGGGTGTGTCCTTGAAAAGAGATTTAGTGGTAGGGTCTTCATTAAGTATTGTGTAATTGTTTAGTATATTATCTTTGATCTTCTTGTTGGTCTGATGGTATGTTAACACATACGGAACATGATCGGTTCATTATTTCTTGATAGGGTTGAGTGTTTGCTCCTGGGTTTATGAGCTAGCTTAGGTGGCTGCATCATGGATGATAGAATCAAGGTAGAGCCTTTTAGAAAAACAAGTTTTCACTTTGGATCCAGATTTATAATGATTATCATCACTATGTAGTTTATATAGTCATAGAAATTTTAAGGAATTGACTTTTGGATACTGTACGAGTGGGAAGATTTGAAATGTAGGTTTGTGTGTGTG
>NW_013774075.1:0-746 GCF_000517525.1 Limulus polyphemus
CCTTCGTACTGGATCACTCATAGTACTGACATTCATATCTGGGATGTGACTTCTAACGGGACTGAATATGTCTGCATTAGGGTTTAGCTGCAGGGTCTGTAAGGGGCTTGTCATTGTCTGGGGCTGATTAAGTCGATGGTCAATGTATCCTTGTGTAACACACAACAAATCTTTCTTTAACGCATCTAATTCGCTTTTAAATTTACTGATGTTTTCCATTTGTACTTCTTGCCATTGTTGTTGATTTTCCTGTAGTTGCTGCTGACTTTCTTGCAACTGTTGGAGACTTTCTTCCTGTTTCCTTTCTTGTTCTAGTTGCCACTGCTGTAGTCTCTCTTCTTGTTTATTTTCTTTCTCCTCCAACAACTGCTGTAATTTCTCTTCTTGTTTATTTTCTTTCTCCTCCAATAGCTGCTGTAATTATTTTGCTGTTCGAGCTGCCACTGTTGCAGGTTTTCTTGCAACTGCTGTAATCTCTCTTCTTGTTTCTTTTCTTGTTTATTCTCTCGTTCTTCTTGTTTCTTTTCTTTTTCCTCTAACAACTGTTGTAATTTCTCTTCTCGTTCTTCTTGTTTCTTTTCTTTTTCCTCTAACAACTGTTGTAATTTCTCTTCTCGTTCTTCTTGTTTCTTTTGCTGTTCTTGTATTGCTGCCATCAAGTCTGCTAGGCTGTAGTTTGATTTGCCGCTTCTCGTTTCCATTTTCTTCTTCTTCTTCTTTTTTTTTTATTTTCTGTCCCACTCTCT
>NW_013774076.1:0-1036 GCF_000517525.1 Limulus polyphemus
ATAAAACACGTACTAAATCCTTAATTATGCACGAGTATTGTTAGAAAACACGTACTAACTCCTCTTTTATGCACGAGTGTTGTTAGAAAACACGTACTAACTCCTTTATTATGCACGAGTATTGTTAGAAAACACGTACTAACTCCTTAATTCTGCACGAGTATTGTTAGAAAACACGTACTAACTCCTTAATTCTGCGCGAGTATTGTTAGAAAACACGCACTAACTCCTTAATTATGCACGAGTATTGTTAGAAAACACGTACTAACTCCTTTATTATGCACGAGTATTGTTAGAAAACACGTATTAACTCCTTTATTATGCACGAGTATTGTTAGAATAAAAACAACGCCTGGACCTCATCGTGACTTGGATGTGACTTGAGAAGAAAAACGATGACTTTATTAGCAATAAGAAAAGTTTTGTTATAATTTGGTATAACTCTTCATATCGGGTAGTTTTTGTTATAAGTTGGTATAACTCCTCATAATGGGTAGGTTTTGTTATAAGCTGGTATAACTCCTCATATTGAGTAGGTTTTGTTATAAGTTGGTATATCTCCTCATAATGGGTAGGTTTTGTTATAAGTTGGTATATCTCCTCATAATGGGTAGGTTTTGTTATAAGTTGGTATATCTCCTCATAATGGGTAGGTTTGTTATAATTTGGTATAACTCCTCATATTGAGTAGGTTTGTTATAATTTGGTATATTTCCTCATATTGTGTAGGTTTTGTTATAATTTGATATAACTCCTCATATTGGGTAGGTTTGTTATAATTTGGTATAACTCCTCATAATGGGTAGGTTTGTTATAATTTGATATAACTCCTCATATTGGGTAGGTTTGTTATAATTTGGTATAACTCCTCATAATGGGTAGGTTTGTTATAATTTGGTATAACTCCTCATAATGGGTAGGTTTTGTTATAATTTGATATAACTCCTCATATTGGGTAGGTTTGTTATAATTTGATATAACTCCTCATATTGGGTAGTTATAATTTGATATAACTCCTCATATTGGGTAGGTTTGT
>NW_013774077.1:0-1016 GCF_000517525.1 Limulus polyphemus
TATTTATAACCAGCACACTCATCTTTAGCGTTATTTGGTACAACAAATTCACGAGCACCTAGGGTAACTGTAGTTACCGAATTTGTAATCACCATACTCATCTTTAGCGTTATTTGGTACAACAACTCCACGAACACCTATTTGTAACTCTAGTTACCGAATTTATTACCACCATACTCATCTTTAGCCTTACTTGGTACAACTACTACATGAACACCTAGGTGTAACTATAGATACTAAATTTATAACCATCATACTCATCTTTAGCCTTACTTGGTACAACTACTCCTTTAACACCTAGGTGTAACTCTAGTTACCGAATTTGTAACCACCATACTCATCGTTAGCCTTACTTGGTACAACAACTCCATGAACACTTAGGTGTAACTCTAGTTATCGAATTTATAACCATCATATTCATCTTTAGCCTTACTTGGTACAAGTACTCCATGAACATGTAGGTGTAACTTTAGTTTCCGAATTTATAACCACCATACTCATCTCTAGGATTACTTGGTACAACTACTCCATGACCACCTAGGTGTTACTCTAGTTACCGAATGTGTAACCCCATTTTCATCTTTAGCGTTATTTGGTACAACAACTCCACGAACACCTAGGTGTAACTCGAGTAATTGAATTTATATCCACCATACTCTTCTTTAGCCTTACTTGGTACATCTACTCCATGAACATCTAGGTGTAACTCTAATTACGGAATTTATTACCACCATACTCATCTCTTGCCTTACTTGGTACAACTACTCCACGAACACCTATGTGTAACTCTAGTTACTGAATTTATAACCAACATACTCGTCTTTAGCCTTACTTGGTACAACTGCTCCATGAACACCAAGGTGTAACTCTAGTTACTGAATTTATAACCAACCTACTCGTCTTTAGAACTCTAGTTACACAATTTATAACAACCATACTCATCTTTAGCCTTACTTGGTACAACAACTCCATGAACACCTAGGTTAACTCTAGTTACAGTATTTATAACCACAATA
>NW_013774078.1:0-1568 GCF_000517525.1 Limulus polyphemus
GACGTGAGATATTTACATAAACTGGTTTTTCTTTGAAGGCTATCAAATTTCACATAATTTCATTTGCATTATTTTTAGGCTTGTAATCCTGCAATGAGTGGACTGTTTGTATAAAGCTTTCATAATTCTGTTTATGTTTGATTATCTGGTCCATGAAAAGTAAAAGCACAAGACCATATGGACTTAATTGCAAATATTACTGGCTTCTAAAGATCCTTTTTACTTTACTGGCTCTTTGTCTATATATATTGTGATCCATATCTGTCTGTTTTATTATGAGTAATTTATTTATATATAACTGTATTAGAATGGTTGAAAAGAATCGTTAACTTCTTGAGGATCATCTCTCAATATTGTTAATACAATGTCTAACCATGGGCGTAGTTTGATTCTAGATAAAATCGGCCACAGTGACGTGAAGGTTTGTGATTAGGTAACAGATTGAAGTGTTAATAATGACGATGTTTTGTGTAAAAGAAATGCACAATGCAGCTGTAGCTGCGAAGGAAGGTCTATAGGATTACTCTGTCTGTTTTTTGAAGAATAAAATTTTTTGATTGTCTAGAACATTTCCTGTTGATGGTTTTGTACATTAAAAATTACCACGAGCTAAAGTTAACGAGAATCAAAAGGTAATTTGTTTGAAAGAGCACTGTAATTAATGTGACCAGATGTCCCAGAGCACTGTAAGTAATGTGACCAGATGTCCAGTTTTCGAGCTACCTGTCCCGCTGTCACCCAAAAGCCATATCGGAGAAACTTTTCACTACCAATTATATAATTTCGGTTCTTAATATTTTTCCTGAAGTATAATTGAAATTTATAAAGAGTAATAAAACTGATGTTTTGCTTTTATTTGGTACAGATTATTTATATTTTGGTAATTATCTAATGAAAGTAACGTTAAATAGAAATTGGGTCGTAGCTCTATCGGTATAAGTAAAAATAGTTTAATACTAACATTCAGACATTTTTATATTTACTTTGGAGGACACTGTTATCATGACTTAGTTATAATTGTAAAAGTTAAAGTGACCAGATGTTCTGGAATCCAAAGCGGGACAACTAACTCAGTTTGAACGTTAATATGTGAAAATAAAATATATTATACTAGAACATAACAACCTTATGTACGGTCATAATACGGTAGTGCTTACTGGTATAATACAGTTGTGCTTACTGGTATTAATTGTAATAATGCAGGACATTTTCGCGCATCCTAAAGCTTCATTTGTATGTGTGCAGACTTATAACGCTAGAAAGCGCGGCTAGATACCTGCGCTGTGTAAACCATAGCCCAAGATGTATGCTTCACAACAAACAAATAAATTCTGGTACATGAAATTTTACAAAAATGTACATTTTAATACACTTTTAATTGTTTGTAGTTAAGCACAAAGCTATACAAAGAGCGATCTGTTCTCTGCCCGCCACCAGTATTGAAACCAGGTTTCTAGTATTGTAAGTCCACGGGCGTAACGATGTGGCACGGGGGGCTTTTTAAAGCCCTTCTTTTGTTTACTATACCTGAAAAAAAGAAAGAAAAATCGAAGCTGACCTATTTTGAT
>NW_013774079.1:0-742 GCF_000517525.1 Limulus polyphemus
GGTTCCATGAAGTCTTATAAGTGTAATGAGTGTTGGTATAATAAGCCTAAAGTAAAGACGTAGTGTGGGATCACCTAGCCTAGAGCCAAGTGCGTAAAATTTATCATGAAAGTATAAATATCGATTCAGTTATAAACTTAAATCGTTTCTGAATTAAGCTATTTTCTGTTATATCACCAACGTTTTAATAAAAATCGAATATACAAAAAACTTGGCGATTGTTCAACCTATTATTTAATTTTGTTATTTTCGTCGCATATGCGATTTTAACTATATTTGTCTATATATTAGAAGTTGTTAATCTAACTAATTTTTACCAATAATATTTCATGAATACGCCACGAATTCATTTCATGAATGATCTTATATTTGATTGGCTCACAATGGAATTTACTGACGTTTGACTGCCTCGACTGCACTTTTCTGCTTCTTTGTTGGTCAAGCTTGATTTATAAAAATTTATTTATTCCAGTTAGCTATGAAATGTGAGGTTAGGGTATACTATGGGATAGGTGTGGGGGTGGTAGTACTTGCCCCGTCATTTTTGACGGGCTAGACGGTAATGATAAATATTGGGCAGTTTGAAACATTACGAATATAATAATCGTCGTTTAAAATACACAAATTTACCTGGATCTCTTCAACTCGTGTGTTTGATTAGTTTAAAAGGTACTACTAGTTAATAAGAAATTTCATACATAAAACTTTAAAAGGTAACACACGTAATTCAATATTTCATACC
>NW_013774080.1:0-744 GCF_000517525.1 Limulus polyphemus
AAAGTCTCTTAATTTTACTGGACGTATTTTCTTCCGTACTGGCCTCCGTCTTGTTGGCATCTGCTTCATCAGGAAATTTCCTATCATCGGTAACAGTCACATCAGTGGTAGTAAATTCATCAAGAGCTTCACCATTTCCCTTCTCAAAACTGAATAAAGTTTCTTCTTCAACAGTGGCTTTTTCAGGTGGCACGTCTTCTGCAGCGTCATTTGTTCTGTTGTTTACTTCGTCCCAACTGAAATGTCCTGGACCAGGATAACGCCAAAGCCTGTTGGCCTGCACCACTTTTGGCTTGCCTCACCGAACACATTTGATTCGGAAAGTCACGTCTGAGAGACGATCCACTATGTCATATGGGCCTTCCCATGGGGAAGACAACTTAGGAGACTTCCCTTTGATCTTCCTGGGATTATACAACCACACCTTGTCTCCTGCTTCAAAGCTGACTTCAGTAGATCTTTTATCATAAGTTAACTTCATCGAATCAGCAGACGTTTTCAAGTTTGAACGCACCTGATGGTGAATATCATCCATCCTTTCCGATAACACTTTCACAAACTCTGACACATTCTCAAGCAATTCTTCATAAGGTGGGCGTCCTGTTAACAGATCCACTGGCAACCGAAGTTCCCGACCAAACATCAACTTTGCACGAGTGAATCCAGTGGTTTCATGCTCTGCTGTCCTATAGGCCATCAACAGTGGAAGGAATAAGACATCCCAGTCATCTTGGTGGCTATTAC
>NW_013774081.1:0-742 GCF_000517525.1 Limulus polyphemus
GTTGTGCTAAAAGGGGACCCAAGCATAAGGGACGTGCTTCAATGAAGTTATATCAAGTTGACGCACCAATGGAAAGAATAGCCGTCGACATTGCTGGTCCTCTGCCCCAAACTCGTGCTGGAAACAACTACATTTGTGTGGTGATGGATTATTTCACCAAGTGGCCTGAGGCGTATGCAATACCAAATCAGGAAGCTACAACTGTAGCTTCGGTTATTAGTGACTTCTTCTTCAGATTTGGTATGCCATATGAACTACATTCAGATCAAGGCCGTAACTTTGAATCAGCTGTGTTCCAAGAATGCTGCAAGTTGTTTGGCATCTGAAAGACCAGGACAATGCCACTTCGCCCACAGCCTGATGAGATGGTAGAAAAGTACAACTGGACACTAGGACAGGAATTGGCAAAGTTTTGTAATAGCCACCAAGATGATTGGGATGTCTTACTCCCTCCACTATTGATGGCCTATAGAACAGTAGAGCATGAAACCACTGGATACACTCCAGCAAAGTTGATGTTTGGTCGGGAACTTCGGTTGCCAGTGGATCTGTTAAGAGGACACCCACCTTATGAAGAGTTACCTGAAAATGTGGCAGAGTTTGTGAAAGTGTTATCGGAAAGGATGGATGATATTCACCATGAAGTGCATTCAAACTTGAAAACGTCTGCTGATTCGATGAAGCTATGTTATGATAAAAGATCTACTGAAGTCAGCTTTGTACCCGGAGACAAGGTATGGTT
>NW_013774082.1:0-743 GCF_000517525.1 Limulus polyphemus
GCTTCTATATCAACACATCTCTGATAGTCGTACCTTGGAAGATGAACAGTACTACAAATGCTTTCTATTTCATAAAATAACAAATAAATATTTAATTCATTGTTTATGACGATTACAGTTTCCAAGACATAAATTATTTTACAGACGAGGTGGCCGAGTGGTTAAGGCGATGGACTGCTAATCCATAGGGCTTTGCACGCGTGGGTTCGAATCCCATCCTCGTCGAGATAAAGTAATATTTTGTTGTTATAAATAACATAGTGTATATACTGAACCATTCACGACAGAAACAATAAAATATTTACGTAAGAATCATCTTGATTAAAATTCTTAATTTTATGATGTAAGAGAACTTATCACTTAGCATCTTTCTACTGACTTTTTCTCGCAAAAACAAATAATGCTTTTACTTATTATTACAAAACTTGAACATAAGTGACACTGCATATTACAATTACTGATGAAAACAAAACTACAGTGATTACACTCTTCGAAACCGATTTGCTTACTTTCGTAACAAACTATAAACTGAAAGTCAAGAAGGATGGAATTCAAAACCCAATGGGTTTTTCGGGGGGAGGGCAAACCCTATGGATCTACTTTTCATCGCCTGATGGTATCAACATCTTGTTAACACTATTGTTAAAGGCTATAATAATCAATAGTAAAAAGGACGATTTCTAATAATATGTTGAATTTAACAATTCATCCAACAAGTTCAAATAAAATTTGACTAAGTAAAC
>NW_013774083.1:0-1305 GCF_000517525.1 Limulus polyphemus
ATCTAGCGCTCTTCGTCAGATCGTACAGTTTACAACAAAGGCGCATGCGCAAAATTCAAAGATCTTGCGTACGTCGTATTTTGAATGTTGATCGTGAAAATTGTTTGTTTGGAGTTAAGCACAAAGCTACACAATGGGCCATCTGTGCTCTGCCCACCACAGTGTATCGAAACTCGGTTTCTAGCGTTGTAAGTCCGCCGACATACCGTTGTGCCACTGGGGGGCAAAATTGTCTGACAGTTCTACAAACAAAGTATTTATACTTGACATTCAGTAATGTTTACCATCCATGAGAAAAAAGATTTTATTGAAATTTTAGTTTAAATATGAGCTATCAATTCTAAGCTAAATTACATCTATTACATAAAAATTACAAATCATCAAAAGTAAAACAGATAGCAATTACAATTTAAACATAAAATGGAAAAATAGAAATCTACAGGAAAGAAAAATGTTCATTTCAACCAGATGGTTGTTGGGTCCCCAAATTGTAGATTAATATTCTTTCCAGTCTTTCTTTTAATATTCTTTCTTTTGTGAATGTCTATTGGAGAACTAATAAGTTCAAGAATCGAAAAGTCTTCAACTGTATGGTTGTTGATGGTGAAATGTTTGCCTATAGGCGCATCTTGGTTCTGCAGTTCAATATGGTTTAAATGTTCTCGTGTTCGATAACCGAGTCGGTGGCCTGCTTGACCAGTGTATAACCTATTACATCTTTTATAAATTATACAGTAAATGGTACATTCAGTGGTACATGTAAAGGACTGTCTTATATCGAAAGTTGTGTTCTTCCCTCGTATACTTGTAGTGCTGTTTATAAGTGGGCAAGTGACATACCTGTTTCGTTTACATGTGTTAGTACCTGGAGTATCATTTTGTTTTTGTTTAAAGACACTGTGGGCTAGTATTTCTTTCAGGTGTTTGTCATGTCCGTACGAAATAATGGGTGGATCCTTGAAAAGAGATTTTAGTGATAAGGTCTTCAGTAAGTATTGTGTAATTGTTTAGTATAGTATCTTTGATCTTCTTGTTGATCTGATGGTATGGTATCACAAGTGGAATACGATCAGTATGTTCTTTCTTGGTAGGGTTGAATGTTTGCTCCTGGGTATATGAGCTAGTTTTGGTGGCTGCATCGTGGATGAAAAAATCAGGGTAGTGTCTTTTAGAGCAAACAAATTTAGATTGAAATTTATAATCGTTATCATCACTACCTAGTTTGCGTAGTCGTAGAAACTGTGAGTAAGGTATTGACTTTTATTACCTTACGGATGGGAAGATTCGAACTGTAGTACGTGTGTG
>NW_013774084.1:0-744 GCF_000517525.1 Limulus polyphemus
ATATACAAGGTAGGTTGTGTATTTTCGGTAACATTTTACTGTGTTGCAGTAAAAAAAAAACCCTGATATACACAACATTTTAAAAGTTTACCTTAAAGTTTATTAGCATAATGAAACCTGGATGGACTGAAAATGTAATCCTACGATATAAAACTAGCAGAATTGAGAAGATTAGTTCAGACTGACTACGTTTAGTAAAGAACAGAGTATGTTGTTTAAAATACCACAGTCAAAAGATGGAGTGCAGACAAGATTTAAACAAACTTCATGGGCAACCTGCTTTAAGAGATTTCTTCACTGAACAACTTGACTATTTCTTCGAGTAATAGTTTCATCTCCTAAATGTTTCAATTCTTTAAACGTAGAACCACTTATAAAGATGGGTTCTATAAATGAAATAACTATTTTTATGTACAGAAATTTACAGAAATAGTAATTTCAGTTATTTGTGGACATAATGGTCGTTATAAGCTATTTTTATTTAATATTTTAAAACCCTACCGAACTTCTCTAATTTCTGAACGTCTAAATTACAGTTTGAGGATTAAAAAATAAACTTTTCTGTCTGACTTAATGAAGGAATAGAAAGTATATCTATGATAATATTATAGAGACCGCTGACCACGGTAAAACATAGAGACCACTGACCATGGTAAAACATAGAGACCACTGACCATGGTAAAACATAGATACCACTGCCCATGTTAAAACATATAGACCACTGACCATGGTAAAACATAGAGA
>NW_013774085.1:0-743 GCF_000517525.1 Limulus polyphemus
GGGATTATACAACCACACCTTGTCTCCTGGTTCAAAGCTGACTTCAGTAGATCTCTTATCATAACATAGCTTCATAGAATTAGCAGACGTTTTCAAGGCTGAACCCACTTGAAGGTGAATATCATCCATCCTTTCAGATAACACTTTCACGAACTCTGACAAATTTTCAGGCAACTCTTCCGAAGGTGGGCATCCTATTATCAGGTCCACTGACAACCGAAGTTCCCGACCATACATCAGCTTTGCTGGAGTGTATCCAGTGGCTTCATGCTATGCTGTTCTATAGGCCATCAACAGTGGAGGGAGTAAGACATTCCAGTTATCTTGGTGGCTATTACAAAACTTTGCTAATTTCTGTCCAAGTGTCCAATTGTACTTTTCTACCATCCCATTAGACTGTGAGTGAAGTGGCATTGTCCTGGTCTTTTGTATGCCAAACAACTTGCAGCATTCATGGAACATAGCTGATTCAAAGTTACGGCCTTGATCACAATGCAGTTCACTTGATATAACTTCGTTGGAGCACGTCCCTTGTGCTTTGGTCCCCTTTTAGCACAACATGTACTGCAGGTCCTGCACCATTCTTCCACATCTTGCCTCATATCTATCGAGTAAAATCTCTGCCGTAGGTGACTCAATGTCTTCGTAACTCCAAGATGTCCTCCTGTTAGACTATCATGGGATTGATGCAGCACAGCTTCCTGTAACTTTCTCAGTATAACTGTTTGCCAGGTCGTCACTTT
>NW_013774086.1:0-742 GCF_000517525.1 Limulus polyphemus
GGATATGAAACTTTTTTTTTAGTTTTATATATATATACACACATTTTAATAACTAAAAAAATCATAAATTACTACATAAATACCATAGAATTTCACTATAATACATCTAGCTTAGTAACTAGAATGTATTTTAGTTTAAAAAAATGGAATTTTGAGCAGACTAAAGACACACTCTACCTCATCGAAATATTGGTTCAAAAGAAAGAAATGGTACTAAGTCCATTAGAATGGCTGATAAAGCCACTAGGGGGACATTCTGAGCTTCCACTTGGTTATTCATGTCTTGTATAGAAGTGTATATAAGTGAGCATTTCCAAAAATGGTAAGAAGTGGCGGGGTGCTGCTGTGTTTTATTTATTACATGAGCAATATCTTAGCAAATTGAGATGAGAGGTTCATATTTTATATTCTAGCTTTTCAATATCAGTAATTTGAGTTCCTAATTTGTAATAAAAACTAGACTTTGTATTTGGACATCACAAACACCTAATGTGAACCAATGCTGCATTCAACATACCAAGTGACACAAAAATCGTCATTTAGGTGTGTTTTTAATATTTACTTTCAAATCAAGAAATTAACTAATGTATAATACTAAAATTTGAATTATAATCTACAATTTGATACCAAAGTTATTGACATAAGTTTGGTATCAAACTGTAGATTATAACAAATTTTAGTACTATGTATTACCCAATCCCTAATTTAAAAGCAAATATAATAAAAAAACAGAATAAACATT
>NW_013774087.1:0-745 GCF_000517525.1 Limulus polyphemus
CTTGACATAAGGTGCACAGGTGCACCCATTACAGCTGGGGTCCAGGGCTTGACATAAGGTGCACAGGCACACTCATTACAGTTGGGGTCCAGGGCTTGACATAAGGTGCACAGGCACACCCATTACAGCTGGGGTCCAGGGCTTGACATAAGGTGCACAGGTGCACCCATTACAGCTGGGGTCCAGAGCTCGCCTTAGGGTCCTGTAAACTCTTGGGTTCTGGATAAAATATTACGAAATTTCCGTTTATCCTGAAAGTGGTTTTTCCGATTTTAATGCATTTTTAATGGAACAGATTTAAAAGCGGGGAGCGTGCCCCCCCCCCCATGCTTCCTACGCCACTGTTCAGGTAGAAATGCAGGGTACAATATTTCTCACCAGTTTCATTTATCGTAATTTCAATGCGTTGTGTATAATGTGGTATACATTAGACGGGGAGTACGACGTAATTACTGGGTTTTTGTCGACGTTTTCATAGGGGATTATTTAAAAAAATGACACTCGGCACATTTGTTAAAATACAACTTGTTCACTTAGTTTGATTCAAAACGAGATAAGCATGCAGATAAATAATTTAAACAATTTATTCTAAATAGAACGAGCTTCCAGTTCTCTCTCTCGAAAGTCTTTTTTAAAAACATCCACACACTTCGAAACTGGATGACAATAAAGAACGAAATTCAAATTCGATGACGAGGAACCCACTTTGAGACTAATAATGGCTGGAGACGGCTTAAATGGGTAA
>NW_013774088.1:0-742 GCF_000517525.1 Limulus polyphemus
CGTACTTGTTAACGGCGTTGTTAAATTCCCGATTTTACGTGTCTCAAATTTATACTTTTGCTTTAGGACTAATTTTAAATGAACGAAAGTCCTAGCCGTACTTGTTAACGGCGTTGTTAAATTCCCGATTGTACGTGTCTCAAATTTATACTTTTGCTTTAGGACTAATTTTAAATGAACGAAAGTCCTAGCCGTACTTGTTAACGACGTTGTTAAATTCCCGATTTTACGTGTCTCAAATTTATACTTTTGCTTTAGGACTAATTTTAAATGAACGAAAGTCCTAGCCGTACTTGTTAACGGCATTGTTAAATTTGCGATTTTTCATATCTTAAATTGATATCATTGCTTTTGAGCTGACTTTAAACTGAACAAGTAAAGACAATTTTTTTGAAAGAATGAAGTAAACTTAGGGATGGCTAATATCAATCCTTGAAAAACAATGTAAACAAGATAGTAAGGATGACATTTTTATCACCTCTACATAATAGAACAGGCACACAGTGTAGTAACATGTTAACAGACAAAAGTAAGATAAGTTAAGCTATTGTGATTGAATAGTTATATATATATATATATATATATTGCTACATGTTAATTCTTGTAGGGATGACGCAAATGCCATCCCTACCATCTTGTCTACATTCTTTTTGAACGATTGATATTAGCCATCCCTACATTTACTTCCTTTAAAAAAAGAAGTTGTTTCTTTACTTGTTTCTTTTTTTTAATGCAGTGTTTC
>NW_013774089.1:0-744 GCF_000517525.1 Limulus polyphemus
CAAGGTCCTTTAGTTTGTTAAGGACTGTTAGTGAGTAGTATTGAACCTTCATGACCAGCAGAAAGGTAATATTTACATTATTGGAACTTTATAATAAGCCAATATAAACAAAGTTCTTTACTTTGTTAAGGACTATTAGTGAGTAGTCCTTAACAAAGTAATTAAAGCACGTTTCTTGTTCAGTTAATTGATTTTTCCTTATTTCTTTTCATAATGAAGATGAATGGTTACAAGAAAGCATAGCTTTTATGTTTTCCTTTGCATCAAGTTACTGTTGATAGTTACATAAGTTACTGTTGATACTTACATAAGTTACTGTTGATACTCACATATGTTATTGTTGGTACTCACATAAGTTATTGTTGATACTCACATAGGTTATTGTTGATACTCACATAGGTTACTGTTGATACTCACATAAGTTACTGTTGATACTCACATATGTTACTATTGGTACTCACATATGTTACTGTTGGTACTCACATAAGTTACTGTTGTTACTCACATAAGTTACTGTTGATACTCACATAAGTTACTGTTGATACTCACATAAGTTACTGTTGATACTCACATAAGTTACTATTGGTACTCACATAAGTTACTGTTGATACTCACATAAGTTACTGTTGATACTCACATATGTTACTGTTGGAACTCACATAAGTTATTGTTGATATTCACACAAGTTCAAATTGGTAAACACATAAGTTACTGTTGATGCTCACATAAGTTACTGTTGATACT
>NW_013774090.1:0-744 GCF_000517525.1 Limulus polyphemus
TCTAAATACAAGCCACATATGTAAAGTTATTAAGCAAAAACCCCTCAATTTTGACCAAAACCTTTGCGCACGCCTACGCAAAAAGTCGCGTAAGTTATCGGTCTAAAGATTTTACTACAGCTTCAACTAAAAGTAAAAGTGGCCAGTTTTTAGTTTTTTGTCATTCGAATTAAAGACGGCTAATTTAGAGCAGCAAAACTATGAGGTGAAAGCATGTGCAGATACATAGGTATTGGTTAGGCCAAGCAAACTAGATTAACAGTTTCTAGCTGAAGTTTTGAAAAAAATCATACAGGTTGACGGTTATTATTCATTGCCAACTTTTAAGCACAAATTTGCTAAATATTCTGAAATTCTCCTCATTAAAAAGCATTTAGCGTCACATGATATTAGCTTAAGCAATTAGCTTAAAATAATGATGCTTGATATGACTGTATGGAACGCAAGCAGGTGATGACAAGAAATTGTTAGTCTGGTTTCCATGGCGTTACTGTAAAGAAAGTTATTAACATTGTTTTAGAAAGGGAAACTATAACTATATATTTAAAAGAATCTGGTTCGTTCTGTAAACTATAGGTCTGTTCCGAATAATAGGGTTGCGATCCTAAAGCTAATGTTAGTTACTATCGGGTATCACTTTCTTACTTGTTATGGTTTGTTGGTGAGTATTGACAAAAATTCATGATATCTAACCAAAAACACCTTAAGTGTGAATAAAAGATGCGGCCAAAAAAAGGACTGAGT
>NW_013774091.1:0-744 GCF_000517525.1 Limulus polyphemus
AACAACTTAATCCTCTGATGGAGCGTAAAACTAAACAACTTAATCCTATGATAGAGCGTAAAACTAAACAACTTAATCCTCTGATAGAGCGTAAAACTAAACAACTTAATCCTATGATAGAGCGTAAAACTAAACAACTTAATCCTCTGATAGAGCGTAAAACTAAACAACTTAATCCTCTGATGGAGCGTAAAACTATACAACTTAATCCTCTGATGGAGCATAAAACTATACAACTTAATCTTCTGACGGAGCATAAAACTAAACGGCTTAATCCTCTGATGAAGCATAAAACTAAACAACTTAATCCTATAACTAAGCCTAGATCTCTTCTTTTCTATTTGTCAGATGATTTTATTCGGAAACCCCCAGTTGAGGAGTAATTACAGAAAGTCCAAGTGGAGCCTCTTCAAACAATTTGGATCCTCAGAGTTTAACAGTCTAAAATGAACACGCCGCTACAATGAGGGTTCAACAACGAAAAACCATTTATTTAACATTTACTAAAACACAGTTGATAAATAAGTGTCTGGCCAGGACTTCACACCAATATTAATAAACAATATATAATAATATCAATATTATTTAAATTATGGAATCTGGAAAAAGAACCAGAAAGAAAAACCCTAATTCCAAATATATATATATATACATAGAGCCAATACAATATTCCATAAAACATCTTTCTATATCGATAATAATATCGATTGATAAACAGCAATAATTCTCTTACTGTCTCGTATA
>NW_013774092.1:0-743 GCF_000517525.1 Limulus polyphemus
CGGAGTCTTTGTAATATGTTGTGTTAAAACAGTATAAAACGAAGGTAATTATATAGTATGGTGTATATTTAAACTTTAAATACTATTGTTTTTAAATTTAAAGTATAAAACACAGTAGAGGGCAGTGTACTGTATATTGTGATAAACAAGTGAAGGTTTAAACTCCAGTAGATACTATTGTGATTCTCGTGTTCTACTTTAATCAACTAAGCAGCCTGATTTCATATCACGGCAAAATCACTTGGAAATCTAAAAAATAAACTTTGCTTTAAGAAATAAATAGCATAACTGTTGATTTTTAATTTAATATTTAGGTGTTTAAACGATTGACTAAATGTATTATATTGTGTTTATAGTTACATTTGAGGAACTATATATTAAAATAGCAGTGTATTTCTGAACATACATTATGCACATATGCAAGGACAATATCACTGATGATGAAATATAATTAGAGGTAATGAATGGTCAGTAAGGTTGTGAGATGTTATGGCACAGCCATTACACACATTTTTCTCCTCAGAATGTACACTGATTTATAATGGCTGGAGACGGCTTAAATGGGTAACGAAGAAAAACTTTAATATAAGTTTAACATAACAGCAAATGTACAACGTTTCGACAAGGTTTTGTCATCTCCAGGTACAAGTAATTTACACTGACACGGATATATATATATACAGTATTGAACAAGAAGTCACATGACCGGATACTGTTGCAAAACTTAGAAGAGGTATCTTGGC
>NW_013774093.1:0-744 GCF_000517525.1 Limulus polyphemus
GAATTAAAGAAACGTACATGACTACAAGTTTGAAATGCAATACGAGATAAGTTCCACATTCCACCATCACCAAGTTTTTTAGCATGAATTATTTGGGTAACTGAGAAGCGTAAGACCTACTTTTGCCTTTCCCCAAATTGGCCAAGAATGGCCAGGTGGTTAGGGAGCTCGACTCGTAATCTGCGGGTCGCTGGTTCGAATCCCCGTCACACCAAACATGTTTGCCCCTTTCAGCCGTGGGGGCGTTATAATGAGACGGTCAATCCCACTATTTGTTGGTAAAAGAGTAGCCCAAGAGTTGGCGGTGGGTGGTGATGACTAGTTGCCTTCTCTCTAGTCTTACACTGCTAAATTAGGGACGGCTAGCACAGATAGCCCTCGAGTAGCTTTGCACCAAGTTCAAAACACACACTCACACATGTATTTGTGTCATTAAGTTTGGTATCAAACTGCAGAATATACTTCAAATTTTAGTATTATACATTATTTAATTTCATAATTTAAAAGTAAATATTAAAAAACACACCTAAACATCGATTTTGGTGTGTCACGTGGTATGTTGAATGCAGCACTGGTTTAAATTAGATGATTGTGATGTCAAAATACACATAATATAGTTTTGTACGAATTAGGAACTCAAATTACCGATATTGACTAGCTAGAATATAAAATAAGAACCTTTTATCTTTCTTTTTGTCTGAGATGTCTCTCATTACTGAATCAAAGCAGTGGCCCACTCACCTC
>NW_013774094.1:0-743 GCF_000517525.1 Limulus polyphemus
CGAGGTTGCATATGACAACGGCGACTACACACGAGATAGTCTAAGAATGCACAACTAAATCTAAAAGTTATTTGGAAAAAAAGCAGAATCAAAGTTTCAGCAAAACATTCATCACTGTTTGTTTAACATAATACTAGAGTGACTTTAAAAGTATTATTAGCTCTTTTTTTTTTAAGAAAAGTTTTCAGGAAAAACCAAATGCATCTTTCTAATAATATAGATCTTGTGAGACATATCCATAACAGTATGTATTTATAACAATGAATATATAGATCTTGTGAGACATATCCATAACAGTATGTATTTATAACAATGAATATATAGATCTTGTGAGACATATCCATAACAGTATGTATTTATAACAATGAATATATAGATCTTTTGAGACATATCCATAACAATGAACGTATATCCATAACAGTATGTATTTATAACAATGAATATATAGATCTTTTGAGACATATCCATAACAGTATGTACTTATAACAATGAATAAATTAGGATACTCTCTAATGATTGTTGTCGTATTTATGGTTGTCTTTTTTTCAGTATAACGTTAAATTAATAACCAATACATAAGATATGTTTATTGAATTTCAGAAAAGAGATTTTTTAACTCTCTTGTCTTCATTAGTTTCAAAATACCTGTTAAGTATCTTGATACATTTAGTTTTACTTAAGCATCTTGATACATCTAGTTTTACATGTTAAGTTTCTTGATACATCTAGTTTTACGTGTTAAA
>NW_013774095.1:0-744 GCF_000517525.1 Limulus polyphemus
TGTGACATGTGAATAACCAATCAAATGTCCCCCTAGTGGCTTTCTTAGCCATTTTCAAGTATTACAATGTCATCTCGTTCTTTTGATACAAAACTTCATGGTGGTAAGTTGAGTCTTTATTCTGCTCGAAAATGTAATATTTTTTACATCCAAATGCAGCTTAATTACTAATCTTCATAAATTATAGTGGAATTCTATGGTTGTGAATTTCGGTTTCTTCATATGTATATATAAAACCTAAAAAAAATTTATTTCATTTCATATCCTCCAAGTGCAAAACTTTAAAAGGCTTAGCAACCTATGATGAGCAACAAACGAGTTCACAGGTTGTAACTAGAAGAGATAATTATTTGCTTTACTTCTTTATTTACTGTTCTATGTTTTAAGAAAAATAAGTTTAAGAAATTATTTGTAAATAGTAATAATGTATAATAATTGAAATGTTACTGTATTTCACAAAATACTAGTCTACCAAAACACAGCCAAGACAGGTCACTTTCTAAAGATTGAATGTCAGTTTTATATTACTGGATACGGTAAAATAAGTGCATATGTGCTGCATCATTGTAACTTCTGTATTGTTAGCCAGGCACACCTGAAAGGTTAATATAATAAAAATAATAAATATATATAAATGTATAATATTATGAGATTTAAGCTATTTAGTCTAAACATTTGTGTTTTTGTATTATAAATTGTAGTCATTCTACAATGAAAAAGGCATAATTTATATTAATTTCCTAA
>NW_013774096.1:0-745 GCF_000517525.1 Limulus polyphemus
GGCGAAAAACAATGGCTCAGTCATAAACAAAAACCACTTCCGACCCCATCCGCAGATGGTGATGCTTTGAATTTGGTGGAACATCAAAGGAGTAATTCATTTTGAACTCCGCAATCCACTCGAACTGTCAATGCAAAGACCTTTAGTCAGCAACTGGAACGTTTAAATCAAGCCTTTCATCAGAAACGCCTCTAACTCGTCAATAGGAAAAGTGTTCTTCTTCTCCACGACAATGCACGTCCACTTGTGGAACGTTTGACGCAGCACACGATTATGGAGTTGGGTTGGGAAATTCTTCCCCACCTACCATATTCTCCAGACATGACACCATCAAATTACCATCTTTTTCGTCCGCTGCAACACCATCTTAATGTGAAAACGTATGCAAATGTGGAAGGTTTTAAAGAGGACATCGACATGTTCTTTTGCTTCAAAGCCAACTGATTTTATTAATCAGGGCATTAACAACCTGATTCTAAGATGGAAAAGAATCATCATTAAGAATGGAGACTATTTCATTTAATAAATGTTTTGTTTTGATATATAAGCTATCCATGTTTTTTCATCTAAAAAAAGCGACATTAATGTCTTGACGACCTAATACTTGAAGAAACGCCACGACTTCGATAAAGAATCAGTCAAGAATAAAGAGAAGAAGATAAAGAAGTGAAAAACAGCACAAAGTATGACAAACTAGAGTACAGAGAGAGGTTTGCTACTGAAGCAAAGACAGTGTACATGATCA
>NW_013774097.1:0-764 GCF_000517525.1 Limulus polyphemus
AATTTCTATAGTTCCCATTTTTTTGTCCGCCAGTGGCTTAGCGGAAAGTCTGTGGACTAATAACGCCAAAAGTCAGATTACGAATTCCCTTCTGGCATTGTGTAGTTTTGAACTTAACTTCAAACAAACAAATGATCCTATTTATATTTTGTAATTTTTGTTTTTAAAATTCGCATATCCCCACACTTTGGGCTTAATTTGTAAGTAACATTATCCTAAGTTGATATTAAAAAAAAATGTCATAATCTGCACCTGAGAAGTTTTCTACCGGCAGTTCATTATAAATAAAACATAAAATAAACTCGAAGAACCGGTACCACAAATGACTCTCATTACTAAATATACATCTATACAAATTGACTAAACATACAATTGATGTAAACGTGCTTTGTAGTCACTATGAGATAAATGAAGTGAAGCCACTATTCAATTCTTCCCAGTATACAGCCGCACAATAGCAGATATAATAAATAAACTCAGTATCACGAAAGTTGTTTAATCTCGAAACTACACTTTGATCAACGTGTGTTATAGGGTTAAATTAGTTTCGGATAATTCCTTTCAACATCACTAACTCTTAATAAGTGTACCACTCGGTTAGTAAGGTAATAGTGAATTAGTCAGCTCTGTTTCAATGGTAGAGTACAAGTGAAATATTTGAATCAGTGTCAGGTGTGTGAGCTGCACGTGCGTAGTGCAATTTTCAACTTGTATCGGGGAATTTTTAGTTAGAGGCAGTTCAAAGGTCAATAAAACAAAAATTA
>NW_013774098.1:0-743 GCF_000517525.1 Limulus polyphemus
TGGTTCAGTGGTAAGTCTTCAGTCTTATAACGCTAAAAACTGAGTTTTGATACCCACATAGGCACAGCATAGAAAACCTATTGTGTTGCTTCGTGCTTCCCAAGACTTTTGGGGAATGACGATTAGCATAAAAGTAGAAACTATATACTTTTGTTGCTCCTTCACAGGATGTGGCCTGTTTATAAAGTTATAGCGGTCAAACAGAGGTACATCCTTTTATATTATAGACTTAAATCTTTTTCTAAGAACGTCATGATTCTACTTTCAGACTGTATATTGAAGTATTAATTATGAAGTTCACAATGGTAAGTAACAAAATAAGCATTATTTGCAAATATAGTAGCATTTGCTATTAAAAATTAAATTTTCTTTCTCCCTTTCATTTTCTTTATATCAAATTTTTATGAATTGACTTGAAATGAATATTATTAGCATTAAAGGTATTACTTAAATATTAAATATTATTATTAAATATTACTTAAATTCAATATCGCCGCTATGGCGGCGATATTGAATTTCATCACAAAACGTTAAATTTTACATTTGTTTCTTACCTAATGTAATTAGATGATTACTTGAGTATCAAAAAATATCTCAGAATTCTAAGATGCGGAAGGGTCAGATGATGAAGTGATATTAGGCTAAAAGTAATGTTGCAAACTTGTTTTTCGCTATAACTCTTTAGTATAAAACTACTTGAGGTTTTTATCCATAACTAGGTGAAGTCACAGTTTTCCAGTATT
>NW_013774099.1:0-745 GCF_000517525.1 Limulus polyphemus
AGCAGTGGCAAGAAAACCTGCAATAGTGGCAGCTCGAACAGCAAAATAAACAAGAGAGATTACAGCAGTGGTTGGAGGAGAAAGAAAATAAACAAGAAAACAGACTACAGCAGTTGTTGGAGGAGAAAGAAAAGAAAGAAGAAGAACAAGAAAAGAAACAAGAAGAGAGATTACAGCAGTTGTTGGAGGAAAAAGAAAATAAACAAGAAAAGAGACTACAGCAGTTTTTGGAGGGGAAAGAAAAGAAACAAGAAGAACGAGAAAATAAACAAAAAGAGAGACTACAGCAGTGGCTGAAGGAGAAAGCAAATAAACAAGAAGAGAGACTACAGCAGTGGTTGGATAAGAAAGAAAATATACAAGAAGAAAGTCTCCAACAGTTGAGAGAAAGCCAACATAAACAAATTGAAAAGATTAGTAAATTTCAAAGTGAATGAAATACATTAAAGGACAATTTACTGTTTTTTACACAGGGAGGATATATTAGCCATGGACCTAATCAGCCCCAGACAACAGGAAGCCCCTTCAAGACCCTGCATCTAAACCCTAATGCAGACATCTTCAGTCCTAATTTAGCTCAACCTAAAAGTGTAATAGATAATAATATTCGTGAATCGTTAGAAATAATGAAACACAAAAAAAAGATCATGTAGTATTAAATAGAGATGATGGTTTGGCAAATATTTCTGCAAGAATGTGGATTGATCTCCTTTGAATGGTTTAGTATAAATGTATGAAAAATAAC
>NW_013774100.1:0-742 GCF_000517525.1 Limulus polyphemus
ACCTTATCGTGTATTAAAGAAGCAAGTTTATAAGTAGAAGGACAACAGAAACGTTGAAGTTTCCTAAGCCAAAAATGACCTCAAACTACAGCTAAGTGACACTCATGAGTACGTAAAAGTTCGTATTCCCTTTTGTCTATATTATAAAATGTCTTTCCAGATATGCATTATCTAATTTGTTGTCTTCTGCAGTTATATGCCCTAAAAATTTGTTGTCTTCTGCAGTTATATACCATAAAAATTTATTGTCTTCTGCAGTTATATGGCCTAAAAATTTATTGTCTTCTACAGTTATATACTCTAAAAAACAAAGGAAAACAGTAATATGTTAAGAATTATTGCCCTAGGCAGATAATGTGTACCTGTAATCAAGTTTACTAGTGCAACCTTAACTTGTTTACTATACCTGTAACCAAGTTTACCATTGCAACCTTAACTTGTTTACTATACCTGTAACCAAGTGTACTATTGCAACCTTAACTTGTTTACTATACCTGTAACCAAGTGTACCATTGCAACCTTAACTTGTTTACTATATCTGTAAAAAAGTGTACTAGTGCAACCTTAACTTGTTTACTATATTTGTAACCAGATGTACTAGTGCAACCTTAACTTGTTTACTATATCTGTAACCAGATGTACTAGTGCAACCTTAACTTCTTTACTATATCTGTAACCAGATGTACTCGTGCAACCTTAACTTGTTTACTATACCTGTAACCAAGTGTACCAATAAAACCTT
>NW_013774101.1:0-744 GCF_000517525.1 Limulus polyphemus
GTAGGTACACTCATGTTACCTGTATTTGTAGGTACACTGATGTTAACTGTATTAGTAGGTACACTCATGTTACCTGTATTAGTAGGTACACTCATGTTACCTGTATTAGTAGGTACACTCATGTTACCTGTATTAGTAGGTACACTCATGTTACCTGTATTAGTAGGTACACTCATGTTACCTGTATTAGTAGGTACACTCATGTTAGCTGTATTAGTAAATACACTCATGTTAGCTGTATTAGTAGGTACACTGATGTTAACTGTATTTGTAGGTACACTCATGTTAACTGTATTTGTAGGTACACTGATGTTAACTGTATTTGTAGGTACACTCATGTTAACTGTATTAGTAGGTACACTCATGTTAACTGTATTTGTAGGTACACTCATGTTAACTGTATTTGTAGGTACACTGATGTTACCTGTATTTGTAGGTACACTCATGTTACCTGTATTTGTAGGTACACTCATGTTATCTATATTAGTAGGTACACTCGTGTTACCTGTATTAGTAGGTACACTCATGTTACCTGTATTAGTAGGTACACTGATGTTACCTGTATTTGTAGGTACACTCATGTTACCTGTATTTGTAGGTACACTCATGTTACCTGTATTTGTAGGTACACTCATGCTACCTGTATTTGTAGGTACACTCATGATACCTGTATTAGTAGGTACACTCATGTTAACTGTATTAGTAGGTACACTGATGTTACCTGTATTTGTAGGTACACTCATG
>NW_013774102.1:0-744 GCF_000517525.1 Limulus polyphemus
ATGTCAAGCAGCAACCTAGTACAAAGGTCATAATTAGAAGAAATAATTGTTTGCTTTACTTCTTTATTTACTGTTCTATGTTTTAGGAAAAATAACTAATAACTTATTTCAAAATAGCATAATCTATATACATATATAATGTATAATAATTGAAATGTGACTGTATTTTACAAAATACTAGTTAACTAAGTTACTTTGTACAGACCAAAGGTCACCTTTATGTTATTTGATACGGTAACATGAGTGCACGTCAGTCGCATCATTGTTACTTCTGTATTGTTAGCCAGGCACAGTTTAAAGGTCAATCTAATAAAAATAATATATATAAATGTATAATGTTATGAGATTTAAGCTATTTCTTCTAAACATTTATGTTTAAATGTTATAATCTGTGTTCATTCTAGAATGAAAAAGGCATAATTTATGTTTATTTCCTAATTTTTTTATGGTAGCTGCGAGATCAGTGGAATCTACTGAACCTGTACAGAGATTAATTACTGAAAATAAGAGATAAAATAGTTTTTTCTTAAGAAATGTTTGATATCTATCCAGACATTTTAAAGATTTTGTATATGAAATTTAATTTTTTTCTGATGCATAAAAGTATTTTTAACCTTAAAATGAATATTACTTTGCATGATAGATAGGCAACATGCGAAAAGAAAAAAAAAAAAGACATGAGAAAAACATTCCTTTACAAACCTTAAGACCTAATAAAAAAAATAGATATTTTGCATATGAAAG
>NW_013774103.1:0-773 GCF_000517525.1 Limulus polyphemus
GGATTCGAACCCGCGACCCTCGGATAGCGAGTCGAGCGCCCTAACCACCTGGCCGTGCCGGGTAATATTATTGGTAATTGCATTGTTGACTGTTTTAAATATCTTTGATTGAGGACAAGTGTATGCTGGGAAGAAAGTTGTTTCAGTGACAAACAAATAAACTTTAGTTTATTTCTTTGTTTCCGATTTTTACTTAAATCTGCATCAGGGCTACTTGCGTGTAGTCGTCCCTAATTTTGATAGATTTAAAGGAAGGGAGCTCCTAATCAGCACCCGCCACCAATTCTTGTGCTACTCTTGTTTCAATGAATAGTGATATTTGATATTCACTCGTATAGAGCACCAACAGCCTCAGATTGTATAGGGACGGCAATTGTGAATGAAAGGAAGGTTACTGTCCCACCAATAAGGTTAGAATCGTCTGACAATGGGTCGCGAACCATGAACTCTCGAATTTATATCCCGAGTTCGATAACAACAAAGCCACGCAGGCCTCACAAAAGAACCAAAAAATATACAGATGTTTTTGCCTTTGTGCATAATCAGCATACAACGTAAACGAGTAGATTGTAAAACTTGGAACTTTATGGACCAGTTGTAGACACAAATCTTTCAGATAACTCTAGAACTTTATGGACCAGTTCTAGACACAAATCTTTTAGACAACTCTAGA
Organism: Limulus polyphemus; assembly: GCF_000517525.1. NCBI lineage: Eukaryota > Metazoa > Arthropoda > Merostomata > Xiphosura > Limulidae > Limulus > Limulus polyphemus. Next base: position 674 of record NW_013774103.1, read on the forward strand.
ACTTTATGGACCAGTTCCAGATACAAATCTTTTAGACAACTCTAGAACTTTATGGACCAGTTCCAGATACAAAATCTTTTAGATAACTCTAGAACTTTAT
>NW_013774104.1:0-1255 GCF_000517525.1 Limulus polyphemus
TCTGCTTCGGTCTTTGGGAGTTCTCGTAAAATATATTCATTAAATTTTTAACCTTGGACCCTCTAAGATCGAAAATGGGGGGGGGGGGCTAAATAAATAAAAAAACTTAAAAGATATCTGAGCATGTTGAGTTAGGGTATTTACCTTTTAAGTTTCAAAACGATTGGCCCAGAAATAAAGGAGTGACACACAATTTTAATTGTCAGAGAGAATAAGAACGACACATAGAAAATACAATGTGTCTCTCTCTTCATATGGGGGAATACATAATTATCTTAAAGAAGAGTAGACAGAACACTTGCAACATTATGTACGTTAGACTTTAGCATACTACCAAATACTGTTGTTTTCGCTATTTTCGTGTTGGCCTTCGAGCGCTATAGAATCACAGTGTTGTCTTCGGTGTATGCGTCGTTCAAACAGAACATTCTGTACGAGTGATATCTGTGTTATAGCCTTTCTGTATTTTTTGTCTATAATAACAATCCGTTTGGCTTCCATTGTATGTTATTCTTCCTGCTTCGCAGATACAACTGTGTACAGAGTATATCCGCATGTGAAACAGCGCATCCGAATTTGCCTTTTTGCACAGCTGAAAAGAAGTATCGTTTCTTGAATAGCCTTCTTTGCTGAAAAATTGTTTTTATGTTAGATTTTACGTATTTAGTAACTCAGTATTCCTGCGGTAAATTTCCGCACCGCCTTTTTTTTTTTCATGCATTATCCGATGTGATAACTGTCGGTGTTTATCGTTTAACATAATTATGTTTCTTGTATAGCCTTCTTTGCTGAAAAATGGTTTCTATGTTATATTTTACGTATTTAGTAATTCACAGTATTTCTGCGGTAAATTTCCGCACCGCCTTTTTTTTTTGTTTTCTTTTACAGTGCATTGTCCAATGTGATAACTGTCGGTGTTAGTTACTGTATACTGTTGAAAGTTTTGTTTGTATTGAATTCTGTGTTAGCCATATCGTATTGTTGAACACAACATTTTGGATAGTAGTTTTCTTCCATTGCTAAAGTCATGTTTATTAGTTGAATTCTGTGTTAGCCATATCGTATTGTTGAACACAACATTTTGGATAGTAGTTTTCTTCCATTGCTAAAGTCATGTTTATAAGAAGATGAATTTAAGAAAATAGAAAATCTTTATTTGATTGTTGGATAAAAGTTTCATCATATTTTAACCCGAGTTGTTTTAACGAGATAAGATACACTAAGGTTTTGAGTTAGCCATATTGTATTGTTGAAC
>NW_013774105.1:0-747 GCF_000517525.1 Limulus polyphemus
TTGTACAAGGTTAAAAAGAGGTAAAATCCCCGACGTGACTGGAAAACAATCTCATACACTCTACATGTTTCGACGTATATCTTGCGTCATCCTCAGGAGTGTATTGTTTTCCAAAAATAACACCTATTTATACAGTTATCAAAACACCAATTTACATAACAAAGAATTTCACGCCATCTGCTGACAACATTTCCATCAGGACCATCATCCTTATTCAATAACTTATATTTACTTTTTTTATAATTAATTATTTCAATAGATTCACGTATATTCATACCAATTACATTTCCAGGTTGTGCTCAAAAAACAGTTTTTCACATTGAATTGTGTAATTAGTTTCACTAACATGTTCTGCTAAAGGTGAAATAGTAATAATATTATTTTTAACATTTCTTTTATGTTCATTCAGCCTGAATTTTAAATTTCTTCTAGTTTGTCCTATATAAACTTTTTTTTGCATTCACATAATATTTTATATATGCCAAATGTTTTCATTAATTCAATTCTATCTTTAGTTGTATTATAAATTTTGCTGACTTTATTTATCGGTTTGTATATCCAAAAAATATTTATTTGTTTTTTGAATTTTTTCATTATTTGACAAGATAAACCAGGTGTATATGATAGTACTAAACATTCTTTCTTACTTTTTTTCAACAAATGGCTTTAACTTAATATTTTTATCCCTGTTTTTTAGTTTTATGACAGCTCTGTCAACAACATCTGGATTAAAACCTCTTTCCACTG
>NW_013774106.1:0-741 GCF_000517525.1 Limulus polyphemus
CACCGCCAGCTCTTGGACTACTACTTCTCTGACTGAATGTAAGGCAGGTAGTCTATAACACTCACCACCAGCTCTTGGACTACTCTTCTCTGACTGAATGTAAGGCAGGTAGTCTATAACACTCACCGCCAGCTCTTGGACTACTCTTCTCTGACTGAATGTAAGGCAGGTAGTCTATAACACTCACCGCCAGCTCTTGGACTACTCTTCTCTGACTGAAAAAATTGCGCTAGCAAGTTCATGCGGCAATGGTTTGACCACAATTACCAGTAGGCAACGCCCGCCTCTCTACATTAAGAAAAATAATAAATTATATATTATTAGGTAATTAAACATTGAATACCTGAGATGCTGATATTCTCTACTGTTTGATATTTTCGATCGAAAACGTGTTTATACAAGAACAAAATATATGGAACAAACTACACTTTGTAGTCTGAAGGCTAGACTCGGCTCAATTAATGTGTTTATACAAAATCAAAGTATGTGGAACAACCTACACTTTGTAGTCTGAAGGCTAAATTGGGCTCAATCAATATGTTTATACAAGAACAACGTATGTGGAAAAACCTACACTTTGTAGTCTGAAGGCTAGACTCGGCTCAATTAATGTGTTTATACAAAATCAAAGTATGTGGAACAACCTACACTTTGTAGTCTGAAGGCTAAATTGGGCTCAATCAATATGCTTATACAAGAACAACGTATGTGGAAAAACCTACACTTTATAGTCTGAAGGCT
>NW_013774107.1:0-744 GCF_000517525.1 Limulus polyphemus
AAACCCGTTAATAAACCAACATGTGGTTTCTAGTTAACTACATTTACTTACGTTTTTTATGAATAATAAAACGAGGTATTTTTATATACGTAAAATTTAGAATGTTGGCTTATTGTTGGGCTTCTTAGTGCAGTTAATCCCGTGATTCGGTTAAAAAATCAAACAAATATTTGGTAACGACGAATTGTTCTGGCTAGCTGCCCTCATCTAGTCAATAGTTTCAAATTAGAAGCAAACGATACCCGAGTCCTAACTGGTCTTTGACCTGACTATTTAACTTACCTGTTTGGAAAGAGGGATTTTTTATTTTATTTTTTGCTGAGATTTTTGCTTGAGATATATTTGATCAAACATACATCCAGAAATTTTTAAGTTTTCAATATTCATAATTTATATACATTTCTAGCATATATCTACTTAAACATTGTTTGTTTGTATGTTTTTGTCTCGTATATTTTCACCCGAGCTGCTGTGTTAGTGCCAAAATGATTCTATGTATGATATTTTATTAACATGAATAGAGCTTAGTTTCGAAATAAGATACTCGTTACTTTTGGACTAACACTTAGCCGTAGCTTAATTTCTAAATAGGATGCCATTTTACCTTAACACTTTTATAATACTGTCGATAAGCAAGGACGGATTTGTTTATTTTCTGTTTCTCACTATTGAAAGTAAAGGTTCACGCTGAAGTATCCGATCCAGTCTTGATAGATATTTAGGTTTAATTACCCAGGGGTGGTC
>NW_013774108.1:0-743 GCF_000517525.1 Limulus polyphemus
ACTTCAATATTCACCTATTAATAATATTCACTTACCTCAATTTTAACTGATTAATAATATTCATTTACCTCAATTTTAACTGATTAATAATATTCACTTACCTCAATTTTAACTGATTAATAATACTCATCACAATTCTAAGAACCCATGAGTGAAAGCAAAATAGAATATATTACAATATGTTAATCACATTACACTTGCCGTATCACCAGATTAAGCAGTGAATTACAGCTATTTTTATTTAAGTTGCTATTCATTGATTAATATTAATAATACTTATTCGTCTCAACATTCACTGATTAAATTATACACTAACCACAAGGTTCCCTGATTAATAATACCCACTGGCCTCAATGTTCCCTGATTGGTAACACAGACCTGCGAATTTAAACTTCATAAAAGTTGTTTTGGTTTTAATAACAGATTTTCCATGATTCAGCTACGCAGATTTCGAAAATAATATTCGTTTTTTTTTTCTCTATCAAGTAAGGATGTTTTACAAATCGGGGTGAAAAAAAAAGCTCTTACTTAGATCAAATTTACAACAAATTTACCACAAATATAACAGAATATGTTTGGGTCATTTACACAACCTCTTGTTGCCATGGTGAAAGAAAAAAATAATGTCAAAGTCCATGCACAAACAAATACTATCCAGAAATGACACATCATGCGACCCGTTAACCGTTTATATACTAGTGGTGTGTTTCTCGTGGGATCGATAATGCTCTCACGTCGCGATT
>NW_013774109.1:0-740 GCF_000517525.1 Limulus polyphemus
CTAAAGACCGGGTTTCGATACTCGTTTTGGGCAAAGCACAGATAGCTTAATCTTTGATAGGTTGTTTAGGCAGAGTATTCATAGAGAATCTAAGTTTCAAATGGACAGCAACTGCCTGTTGTAGAAACATACAAATGTAGAGGACGACGTTTCGAAAGTCTTCCGCCTCTCGTCTTCAGCAGTTACTGTCCATTTGAAACTTAGATTCAGAGATAGCCTATTGTGTAGAATTCTGCTTAAATATAAACAAGCAAAATCCTTTATTTTTCAGTTCTATTTCTTGTTTTTCCGCATGTATATATATATATATTTTTCTTTTTTTGTGCTTTCGTTTTTCCCTCGTCCATTTCCCGAATTCCAGAATGGAAAGACCATGCTGTTTGTAGTGACGAAGTCTCCAGAAAAAAACGCCTCAGAGAATAACATTTCTACGTGTGCTTTTCGGTACTGAAATATTAATACATAAACTTTTCAAACTTGACATACGCTTTCCATCACACGAATGTATCGTTGTTCCATTGAATTTAGAATTCATCCTACTTTGAGCAAGTGACACAGGTTTTTTTTTCAGATTAACCATTCCACTATTGATGTCAGATTTATATTTGATATGCATCTATTGAAGATATTTCTTACGAATGGATAAATTCCAACATTGACGAAAGAAATGCGTATACAAAAACGTTTGACATTTGCTACGTAAATTTGTTTTCCATTGCAAGGTTTTCACTCCTTAAATA
>NW_013774110.1:0-743 GCF_000517525.1 Limulus polyphemus
TTCTAATTGACAGTACACAGTATTGATAAATCCATTATCTTCTTATTGATAGGATACAATTTTGTTAAATTTTGTGTCTTCTTATTGACAGGACACAGTATTGTTAAATCTTGTGTCTCTTAATGACAGTACACACTATTGATAAATCCTGTATCTTCTTATTGACAGGACACAGTATTGTTAAATCTTGTGTCTTCTTATTGACAGTACAGAGTATTGATAAATCCTGTATCTTCTTATTGACAGGACACAGTATTGTTAAATCTTGTGTCTTCTTATTGACACTACACAGTATCGTTAAATATTGTGTCTTCTTATTGACAGTATACAGTATTGATAAATCCTGTATCTTCTTATTGACAGGACTCAGTATTGTTAAATCTTGTGTCTTTTTACTGACAGTACACAGTATCGTTAAATCTTTTGGCTTGTTATTGACAGTACACAGGATTGATAAATCCTTTGTCTTCTTATTGTGAGGATACAATTTTGTTAAATCTTGTGTCTTCTTATTGACAGTACAGTGTATTGATTAATCCTGTATATTTTTATTGACAGGACACATTATTGTTAAATCTTGTGTCTTCTTATTGACAGTACAGAGTATTGATAAATCCTATATCTTCTTATTGACAGGACACAGTATTGTTAAATCTTGTGTCTTCTTAGTGACACTACACAGTATCGTTAAATCTTGTGTCTTCTTATTGACAGAACACAGTATTGATAAATCCTGTACCTTC
>NW_013774111.1:0-746 GCF_000517525.1 Limulus polyphemus
GCCTTAGGACAGTCCACAATTGAAGATACAAGTAAAGCAAGCACACCCCTTTATTATGCAGGATGCAATGACCAGAGCTCTTGAATTCATATCCTATGATAAGTCCAGTGCAGAAGTACTGAGGTTGGTACAGTCATCAGGATTCAAGGCCAGAAAAGGTCAGCTGAGAAGTTTTAGGGACTTTACTGGCACTGTAACAAACCTGGGCACAAGATAGCTCAATGCTGGAAACTTCAACACAGGGGAGATGATACAGCAGGAAAGGCTGCTCCCAGAAAGGTTGTTGGAACTGTGGAGAGCAAGGACGTATAAGGAGCCAGTGTAAGAAGAATACTACCAATAAGCCAGCTTCGGGAAACCAGTAGTGGTTGATGCTGAGGGACGCCCACCAACCCCCATTGTGAAAGTTCGAACAGCTAAGTGTAAAATGGTAAGCACACATAGTATCTACGTGACAGGAAAGCTGGATGGCCAAAAATGCAAATTTGTCATAGATTCTGCATCTCAGCAAACCCTTGTGAGTATCAAGGTGCTAGATCACAAAGGAGTACCAGAAGCCATACAGAAGCTCTGTGGTGTGACAGGACAATATGCAAGGTTGTGTGGACCAGTGTTGGTAACTATTGAGCTCGTGGGCATAAAGGACAGACACAAAGTATACTTGGCTGACATTGAAGACCAATGCATACTAGGGTTTGACTACTTACTACCGAGGAAGTGTGTAGTTAATTTTGATAAAATGAAAT
>NW_013774112.1:0-741 GCF_000517525.1 Limulus polyphemus
ATAGAACACTGGTAGCGGCTCTAGAACTCAGGTATGGAACCCAAAATCAGTCTGAAGTCTACAGGGCTAGGTTCAGGACGAGAGTCCGTTAGAAAGGGGAGAGCCTGCAAGAGCTGGCACAGGACTTGGAAAGTATGGCACACAAGCCCTACCCAACTGCACCACTCAATCTCCTCAAGTTGTTGCTGAGGGATCAGTTTGTAGATGTATTAGACAGTCCACAACTAAAGATACAAGTGAAGCAAGCACACCCCTCTACCATGCAGGATGCAATGGCCAGAGCTCTTGAATTTGAATCCTACGTTAAGTCCAGCACAGAGGTACCAAGGTTGGTACAGTCATCTGGGTTCAAGTCCAGAAAAGGTCAGATTTCAGAGAAGTTTGAGGGACTTTGCTGGCACTGTAACAAACCTGGGCACAAGAGAGCTCAATGCTGGCAACTTCAAAACAGGGGAGATGAGACAGCAGAAAAGGCTGCTACCCAGAAAGGTTGTTGGAACTGTAGAGAGCAAGGACATATGAGGAGCCAGTGTAAGAAGAATACCACCAATAAGTCAGCTTCAGGAAACCATTAGTGGTCGGTGCTGAGGGACGCCCACCAACCCCTATCGTGAAAGTCCCAACAGCTAAGTGTAAAATGGCAAGCACACATATTGTCTACGTGACAGGAAAGCTGGATAGCCAAAGGTGCAACTTTGTTATAGATTCTGCATCTCAGCAAACTCTTGTGAGCATCAAGGT
>NW_013774113.1:0-745 GCF_000517525.1 Limulus polyphemus
GGTTGGAGGAGAAAGAAAAGAAACAAGAAGAGAGGCTACTGCAGTGGTTGGAGGAGAAAGATAGCAAACAAGAAGAGAGACTACAGCAGTGGTTGGAGGAAAAAGAAAACAAATAAGAAGAACAAAAAAAACAAGAAGAGAGATTACAGCAGTGTTGGAGGAAAAAATTTACAAGAAGAAAGAGAAAATAAACAAGAAGAGAGACTACACCAGTGGATGGAGGAAAAAGAAAACAAACAAGAAGAACGAGAAAATAAACAAAAAGAGAGACTAGAGCAGTGGTTTGAGGAGAAAGAAAATTAACAAGAAAAACAAGACAAGAAACAAGAAGAACAAGAAAAGAAACAATAAGAAAGTTACAGCAGTTGTTGGAGGAAAAAGAACAGAAACAAGAAGAACGAGAACAATAAACAAGAAAAGACTACAGCAGTGGTTGGAAAAGAAAGAAAATAAACAATAAGAGAGACTACAGCAGTGGTTGGAAAAGAAAGAAAATAAACAAGAAGAGAGACTAGAGCAGTGGTTGGAAAAGAAAGAAAATAAACCAGAAGAGAGATTATAGCAGTGGTTTGAGGAGAAAGCAAATTAACAAGAAAAACAAGAAAAGAAACAAGAAGAACGAGAAAAGAAACAATCAGAAAGATTACAGCAGTTGTTGGAGGAAACAGAACAGAAACAAAAAGAACGAGAACAATAAACAAGAAAAGACTAGAGCTGTGGTTGGAAAAGAGAGAAAATAAACAAT
>NW_013774114.1:0-742 GCF_000517525.1 Limulus polyphemus
TTGGGTGTTGCTAGCTGGGAAGAGGATGCTGCTGATTTACAATAGGATTTGGATCATTTAGTGAGTTGGGCAAATAAATGGCAAATGGGTTTTAATTATAATTAATGCAAGATAATGCATGTGAGTTATCATAATTTGAATTATAAATCAAATCTGGATGGGAGTAACCTTAACATTATAGTGTAAGAAAGAGATCTTGATGTAATAGTTGATCAGTCTCTAAAGCCATCCAAGCAGTTTGCTGTTGCTAGTGGTAGTGCAAGTAGGATTTTAGGTTGTACCTACGGAAATATTGAATGCAACTCTAAAGAGGTTATAATTTCATTTTACAGGTCCCTGGTTAGGCCACATTTAGAATATTGTGTTCAGTCTTGGGCTCCTTACCTTAGGAAAGACATTGAATTGTTGGAAAGTGTTCAGGGAAGTGATACTAGAATGGTGCCTGGGATGGAGGGGTTGTCATTCGAGGAGAGGTTGAAAATTGCTTTCTCTTGAAAAAGAAAGTTAGGGGGTATCTGATTGAAGTGTTTAAGTTTGTAAAGGGAATTGATAGTGTTGATGCAGCATCTTTTTTCACACTTAACAGTGAGAATAGTAGGACTAAGGGACAAAAATATATATATTTTGGTAAGATAGGAGTCATCTTCAGCTAAGACAGTTTTATTTTTCTAACAGGGTAGTTGGCCTTTGGAATGGATTGCCTTCAGATGTTGTGAAGGCAGTAAATTTAAGTGAGTTTAAG
>NW_013774115.1:0-744 GCF_000517525.1 Limulus polyphemus
CCATCCCTAATTTGGCAGTGTAAGACTAGAGGGAAGGCAGCTAGTCATCACCACCAACTCTTGGGCTACTCTTTTACCCACGAATAGTGGGATTGATCGTCACATTATAACGCTCCCATGGCTGAAAGGGCAAGCATGTTTGGTGTGACGGGGATTCGAACCAGCGACCCGTAGATTGCGGGTCAAGCATCCTAACCACCTGGCCATGCCGGGCCACTTAACGTCTTACTGAAGTATGTCAGAGCCAATTCAAACAGTTGATAAGCACAAAACAAACAATAGTCTGAGCGCTTCCAGAGAGCCTACGTTCCTTTATCAATTTTTATGTAATCATGTTCAGAAAGATTTAATATGCAAAAGTTGTGCTATGTATTAAATAAAGAAATGTTTAAGGTTAGTAGCATAGATAAAACTAATGCATTAATTTTGTATATGTTTTTATTTAACATATAGTTTTTGTTACTGTTGTTCAGAACAGACATGTAAAAGAATAAAACATTTCCAATACATAACTTTGATTATTGTGAATTGCATAATTACCGATAAAAAGTAAAATTGAAATATTAACATAGTTTTTGCTAGGTGTGAATAATTAACAAGATGTGCAATACTTGACTGTCAAAGATATATTTAAACTTCGATGACGAGGAACCCAATTTGAGACTAATAATGGTTGGAGACGGCGTGAATGGGTAAAGAAGAAAACCTTTAATATAAATTTAACATAACAGCAAATGTGCAACG
>NW_013774116.1:0-747 GCF_000517525.1 Limulus polyphemus
ATCTAGGCCTTGCCTGTTGTATATATTGCCAATCTTGAACATACACTTACTTGTACGTTGTACCCTAGGACTTGTATTTGATATACAGATGAATGATGGAATAGTGTAATTTACTTCTGTACATCAATTCGGTCTCACTTTATTTCAGTGGGCGGCTTTTAAAAGTTAAAACTGCAAACGTAATACACACAAATAATGCAACATTGTGTCGTATTTACTTAACGTAGGGCAGTTGCGCTATATCCTAGGGGAGGGCATAATTATTAATTAATAGGCATTATAGGCCAGAAGAAATTTTGCGCCCCTTCACACCTGCGCCCGGGGGCGAATGCCCCCTTGCCCCCTCTTGCTACGCCACTGCTGTTCTTTACCAAGAAATTGTGGGATTGATCACCAAATTATATGACCTCACTGTTAAAAGGCAATCATGTTCGACGACGGGATGCGATCCCACGACCTGCAGATTGCAAATAGAGCGCCTTAATTACCAGATTATGCACATTAACGTCCTCTTTCTTAACAAGCGGAAAATTCGTAAAGTTTGTGAAGGGGTCTTACGTACACATATATGTATATTTGTTTGTTTTCAAGGGCTATCTGCGCTTACAGTTCTTAATTTTGGAGAGTCAGACTAAAGGAAAAGCAGCTTGTCAACGGCACACACCGGCAGATCTTAGTCTATTCTTGTCTGACCAAATAGTGGGATCTCACTGTCACCCTTATAACCAGGGTGTATACGCATACTTG
>NW_013774117.1:0-895 GCF_000517525.1 Limulus polyphemus
TTTTTTCCGTTGGGTTTTCTTGCTGTGGTTTCTCCCCATGATTACTGTTTAGTGTTTTATTTGTTTAATTATCGTTATATTTAGCAACTGTACTTTGAAAATGTATAAAGACTGATGTCAATTCATTTTATTCTGCTTTAGATACTAAAGATGGAATCTGATAGAATTCCGAAACGTTTATCCATGTCCCCTTTTTGTCAATAAACAATGTTGTATATCATAAGTTTCGTAATCTTGTTTATAATAATTCCTTCGAACACATTGATTGCTAACTTTTAAACATGTGTTGCCATGGAGCGTAATCGACTGATGTAAATTCACTGAACATGATATTAGTGTGACTATTAACAAACTTTGTCTGTAATCCTGTCAAGAATGCTGAATTAAACATGATAAAAAAGAAGCCCACCCCCCAAAACAACAACAAACAAATAAAAGTAAACCACTTATGAGAATTGTACGTGTACATGACAAGCAAGGTCTGTCGGACTGCTTGACGCTGCTGTTTTAATAGTAATTTATTTGTTTGTACACGATGGGCTATCTGCATTGTGCCCACCACGGGCATATAAACCAGTGGGGACTCTTTATAGTGACTAGAAATTCTAATACTAATTAACGTGTTGCATCTTTTTTTTTTCTAGAAATCCGCAGTATTTATACATTTTAAAAATTGCTACTCTCTAAAAATACACAATAAAATAAATCTAATTTGTGCTTGGATTGGAAAAAAGTCAAGAGAAATGTTTTGTGTTTAAACAATATAGATGAAAACGGTTGACAAAACACACAAAAACAGTTTATTTAGAATGTTCGAATGTTTCGGAATACACTTATTGCATCTTCAGATTTCTCTGAATATGGAATGAGTGTATACCGAAACGTTCGATACTTC
>NW_013774118.1:0-743 GCF_000517525.1 Limulus polyphemus
AACCAACCAACTCTATTATATCTATATATACATATATATATGACATTAAGAATTACCTCTTTATATAATAGATTAACAACTTACTTCTACAATATTTTATAACACTCTCTATATCATTTTTGTCCCCTGGTGAGACAGCAGTAGATCTACGGACTTTCAACGCTAAAATTTGGGATTCGATTCCTCTCGGTGGACACAGAAGATAGCCCTTATAAGTATAAGCCAAACTGTGGTAAAAAAGAAATTAATGGTATTAGAGCAATAGTAAGCCAACTAACATTTAATATATTTAATCAAATGAGTGGTCTTATTGAATTTCAGACAATAAACATAAATTTGATATAACCCGCACGTTAAGAGAAATTGTTACCGATTACAAGTTGAAAGAAAAAAGTTGTTTCTTCACTTTATTATAATATACTGCGTGCTCAGAAAAAGAGCGTTTCAATTACCCACTTTATGCACTCAGCATGGCCAGGTACTTAGGGCGCTCGACTCTCAATCTGCGGGTCGCCGGTTCGAATCCCCGTCCCGCCAAACATTCTCGCCCTTTTAGCCGTGAGGGCGTTATAACGTGACGGTCAATCCCAATATTCGTTGGTAAAAGAGGAGCCCAAGAGTTGGCGGTGGGTGGTGATGACTGCTAAATTAGGGATGACTAGCGCAGATAGCCCTCGTATAGCTTTGCACGAAATTCAAAAACAAACAAATCCAGTTTAGATAATTTTAGTAATAGTTCTGAT
>NW_013774119.1:0-745 GCF_000517525.1 Limulus polyphemus
GCAAGTAACTTTTTCAAGTTAACACTTAACATACAATTAACTTTCTTCAAAATAACTATTAACATACAATTAAATTTATTCAATTTAACTAATACCATACAATTAACTTTCTTCAAGTTAACTAATAACATACAATTCACTTTCTTCAAATTAACAAATAACATACATTTATTTTTTTTGAAGTTAACTAATAACATGCAATTAACTTTTTTAAAGTTAACTACTAACATACAATAAACTTTGTTCAAGTTAACTAATAACATACATCTAACTTTCTTCAAGTTAAGTAATAATATACAATTAACTTTCTTAGGATAACTAATAACTTACAATTAAATTTCTTCAAGTTAACTAATGACATAGAATTAACCTTCTTCAAGTTAACTAATAACATACAATTAACTTTCTTAAAATTAACTAATAACATACAATTAACTTTCTTCAAGTTTACTCATAACATACAATTAACTTTATTCAAGTTAACTCATATCATACAATTATCTTTCTTCAAGTTAACTAATAACATGCAAATAACTTTCTTCAAGTTAACTAATAATATGCAATTAACTTTTTTCAAGTTAACTACTAACATACAATTAAGTTTCTTCAAGGTAACTAATAACATACATCTAAATTTCTTCAAGTTAAGTAATAATATACAATTAACTCTCTTGAAGTTAACTAATAGCATACACCTAACTTTCTTCAAGTTAACTAATGACATACGATTAACTTTCTTCAAGTT
>NW_013774120.1:0-741 GCF_000517525.1 Limulus polyphemus
CCATTGTGTATCTTTCTGCTTAATTACAAACAAACAATAGATGTAAAGTAATATTTTCTGAGCATCTGTTTCTTTGAATTTAAGCACAAAGCTACACAATGGTCTATCTGTGCTCTGCCCGCTACGGGTATCGAAACCCGGATTCTAGCGTTGTAAGTCCGCAGATATACCGCTGTGTCACTGGGGGGCTCTGAGCATCTGTTAAAGTTTCAACAGAAATGTAACCACCTGGATTACACAAATTCAATAATAGTTGCTTACCGACTAATTGTCGAACAACTTATCTCCTTTTGATGCAGTTGGTTTGTTTGTTTAGAGCAAAGTCACATTGAGCGATTTGCTTTAATCGCAAGTAATCGGACCCCGAATTTTAGCGTTGTAAGTCTGTAAACTTATCGCTCTCTCATTGGGGGAACCTTTTAATACCGTCCAAACATGGCTTAGTGGACAGCGTGCCGGATTTTATATTGAAGCAGAGCGATTATTATGCCGGGCTGCGGATCTCATATAAAAATGTCGAGCTCGCAATATGTTGCTGAACACGCTCCGCAATTTCAGCTGTAGGGCGCACTATAACAGGTTAAGAGTAGCCGCATAGGCGGTGGGTGCTGCTAAATGGTTACCCTCCCTCTGGTTGGCAATTTTCAATTAATCATTTCAGAACCCTAAAGACTTCTACTATGTAATTCAAAATAGATAGATAAAAGTGTGTGTGTGTGTGTGTATACATATTAATTTGTA
>NW_013774121.1:0-744 GCF_000517525.1 Limulus polyphemus
AGAAATAAGTTCTTAAAACATAGAACAGTAAATAAAGAAGTAAAGCAAGCAATTATCTCTTATATTTATGACCTTTGTACTCAGTTGCTGCTTGACATAGGTTGCTATGCCTTTTAAAGTTTTGCACTTGGAGGATATGAAACAAAATATTTTTTTTAGGTTTATACAGTGGAATAACCAAAAAATCATAAATTACTGTATCAATACCACAGAATTCCACTATAATTTATCAAGCTTAGTAACTAAGCTGTATTTTAGTCTTTAAAAAATATGAAATTTTGAGCAGAGTAAAGACACAACCTACTTCCTTGAAATGTTGGTTCAAAAACAAGAGATGGTGTCTAAACATGTTAAAATGACTGAGAAAACCATTAGGTGGACATTCTGAGCTTTTGATTGATTATTCATGTCACATATAGAAGTAAGTGAATATAAAGGAGCTTTTCCTAAAATGGAAAGATGTGTCACTGTGTTTGATTTATTATATGAGCAATATTTAGCAAATTGAAAATATAAGAGGCTCTTATTTTATATTCTAGCTTGTCAATATTGGTAATTTCAGTTCCTAATTTATACAAAACTATAGACTTAGTATTCTGACATCACAAACATCTAATTTAAAGCAGTGCTGCATTTGACATACCATGTGACACATAAAAATCGATGTTTAGGTGTGTTTTTGTAATATTTACTTTTAAATTAAAAATTGAGTAATATATAATACTAAAATCTGAATTATAACCT
>NW_013774122.1:0-742 GCF_000517525.1 Limulus polyphemus
AACATTATAATAGAGTTATAAACATTATTATAGAGCCGGAACTTTATAATAGACTTATAAACATTAGTATAGAGCCGGAACTTTATAATAGAGTTATAAACATTAGCATAGAGCCTGTACTTTATAATAGAGTTATAAACATTAGTATAGAGCTGGAACTTTAGTATAGAGTTATAAACATCAGTATAGCGCCGGATCTTTATAATAGAGTTATAAACATTAGTATAGAGCCGGATCTTTATAATAGAGTTATAAACATTAGTATAGAGCCGGAACTCTAGTATAGAGTTATAAACATTAGTATAGAGCTGGATCTTTATAATAGAGTTATAAACATTAGTTAGAGCTGGAACTTTAGTATAGAGTTATAAATATTAGCATAGAGCCGGAACTCTAGTATAGAGTTATAAACATTAGTATAGAGCTGGATCTTTATAATAGAGTTATAAACATTAGTTAGAGCTGGAACTTTAGTATAGAGTTATAAATATTAGCATAGAGCCTTAACGTTAGTATAGAGTTGTAAACATTAGTATAGAGCCGGATCTTTAGAATAGAGTTATAAACATTAGTATAGAGCCGGAACTTTATTATACAGTTGTAAACATTAGTATAGAGCCGGATCTTTATAATAGAGTTATAAACATTAGTATAGAGCCGGAACTTTATTATACAGTTGTAAACATTAGTATAGAGCCGGAACTTTATAATAGAGTTATAAACAGTAGTATAGAGCCGGAAC
>NW_013774123.1:0-744 GCF_000517525.1 Limulus polyphemus
TTGTTTCACACATACAATCCTCAGTTTATCCATTATTTTAACGAGACAACTAGATATGTCATATTGTTTCACACATACAATCCTCAGTTTATCCATTATTTTAACGAGACAACTAGATATGTCATATTGTTTCACACATACAATTCTCAGTTTATCCATTATTTGAACGAGGAAAATATTACAGCATACCCCTTTTGTAATTATCAATCACTGTATGTGTAAAACACTTCACTAATTTAGTAGTTCTATAGTTTTCACTTTTCTAACATCATAAAAGTATCTATCACACCTAATGTTTCATTTTTATAAATATTGAACTATACTGTTGCATTATTATTCCGTATCTGATTATGTTTGTTTGTTTGTTTTGAATTTCGCTCAAAGCTACACGAGGGCTATCTGCGCTAGCCGTCCCTAATTTAGCAGTGTAAGACTAGAGGGAAGGAAGATAGTCATCACCACCCACCGCCAACTCTTGGGCTACTCTGTTACCAACGAATAGTGGGATTGACTGTCACATTATAACGCCCCCACGGCTGAAAAGTCGAGCCTGTTTGGTGGGACGGGAATGCGAACCCGCGACCCGCAGATTGTGAGTCGAGCGTCCTAACCACCTGATTATGATATAAGCATCTATTTAGTACACATTTAACATACTGTTGCATAGTTTATATTTTATATTTAATTTGTCTGACATTTTCCGATATGAAACAGAAATTATTGCTAATTCGTTTATATAACTAA
>NW_013774124.1:0-744 GCF_000517525.1 Limulus polyphemus
ATATGACGTAAACAATAAATCAAATCTCTGAAAGGCGCCATACGAACGTTTAGATATTTAATTATTTTGAAAGCTACGCGAATTGGAAACTGTATTGTACGTTCATAGCAAATGTTATTGTACAAAAATTGAGATACACCACAAGCAGCAACACAATTTTAAATTCTCTATTTTATACATTCTAATTACTGTAACATTTGGAAGAACCAAACTCTACATGAGACCTAATCCCGTTAATGCTAAAAAAATGAAACCTAAAACTATTATAAGTAAATAGTTTGTCTAATGAACTTACTAAACACACTGTGTAGCGTTTTCATATTTATCATATTTTGCTCAAAACACACCCTAACTTCATTGCTATCATACCATGACGGTCACTGAGTGGATTTTATTTAAGAACCGAGATCAAACTATTTTCAACGTTGTCATAATAGATCTATAAAGTGTTTGTTAAGTTGCCAGAGCTATTTCATGGGTCTAACAAATTTTCTTTAATTTGTACTCTTAAACAACTATTTCGTATTTCCGAAAGTCTAATTTTATTCGCTTTTACAAATACAAGAAAAAGAAAACAGATATAAAACGAGTTAAATGGATAGCTGAACAGAATAGACAAAAGTATATATATATTAAATGTAATCCAAATACGCGCAAAGACAAGACATGCAGACAGAAATACAAATATACGTCAAAAATGTATAAAGTCACGAGCGGTGTATTTATAGTGCTTGGAGACGGCTT
>NW_013774125.1:0-1006 GCF_000517525.1 Limulus polyphemus
TGTTGCTGTACGTGTATGTAGTGGCTCTTGTTGCTGTACGTGTATGTAGTGGCTAGAGTTGCTGTACGTGTATGTAGTGGCTAATGTTGCTGTACATGTATGTAGTGGCTAATGTTGCTGTACGTGTATTTAGTGGCTAATGTTGCTGTACGTGTATTTAGTGGCTAGTGTTGCTGTACGTGTATGTAGTGGCTAGTGTTGTTGTACGTGTATGTAGTGGCTAGTGTTGCTGTACGTGTATGTAGTGGCTAGTCTTGCTGTACGTGTATGTAGTGACTAGTCTTGCTGTACGTGTATGTAGTGGCTAGTCTTGCTGTACGTGTATGTAGTGGCTAGTGTTGCTTTAAGTTTTCTTTAATACCAAGTAAGACTGTAATTTTACTGTCTTGGAAAGAGAGCCGTAAAGATTAAGTTTAACATTATTCTGAACTTTTTTTGAAGTTTTGTTAATAGATTGGGTCTTAGTTGAGTTGATGATAAATATCCAGTTTTTACGATAGGTGGTGAAATTGGCGTGTTTGGTTGATATGGTGTGTCCAATTTACGTGGTGCGTTTAATTTACATTGTGTGTCCAATTTACGTGGTGCGTTTAATTTACATTGTGTGTTTAGCTGATATGGTGTGTCCAGTTTACATGGTGTGTTCAGCTGATGTGGTGTGTCCAGTTTACATGGTGCGTCCAATTGATATAGTATGTCCAGTTTATACTGTGTGTTTAGGTGACATGGTCTGTCCAGTTTACATGGTGTGTCCAGTTTACGTGGTGTGTTTAGTTGGTATGGTGTGTCCAGTTTACGTGGTGCGTTTAATTTACATTGTGTGTTTAGCTGATATGGTGTGTCCAGTTTACATGGTGTGTTCAGCTGATGTGGTGTGTCCAGTTTACATGGTGCGTCCAATTGATATAGTATGTCCAGTTTACACTGTGTGTTTAGGTGACATGGTCTGTCCAGTTTACATGGTGTGTCCAGTTTACATGGTGCGTCCAATTGATATAGTGTGTCC
>NW_013774126.1:0-746 GCF_000517525.1 Limulus polyphemus
GTGTAAACCATGTTATCATTGCCCCTTGATGCTAGGTTTCTTACAAATATTTAGTATCCCTATATAAAGCTTAAGTACAGAGTGAAACAGATGTTTGTTTGAAGTTAGGCACAAAGCTACCTAATGGTCAATCTGTGCTCTAGCCACCACGGGTATCGAAACCCGGTTTCTAGCGTTGTAAGTCCGCAGACATACTGCTGTGCCACTGAGGGGCAGGGTGAAACAGAAATTACCAGCCAATAATAAATGAACATTAAATGACTGTAATATCTAAATACTAAATGCTTTGTACACTATACAATCGGTATCTTTAGGGAGCCAATCGCTATATTATGTATGAATTGAAGGAGTAAAAAAAAACAATACACGTAATATTAAATTTTATTACACACATTCGTAGAATATTTACTTTAAACGACACAAAGGTATATTTAAAGCGATATTTTAGACGTATACTTTTTTTTAAAGTCTACTTTTCTATTGGTAAAATTTTATTGTTTCTTAGTCTAGGCATATATTTACCCAATGCTATGTAATATATATACAAAATTTAGATACACAGAAATGTTCACTATATTCTCACACAAATCTCCATGCCAGTCTCCAGCTGCAGCTTAACATTTTACATTTCGAACTAATGCGATCAAATAGTCAATAGCTACAGTAAATTATCATGAACCTTATCAGTTAGCTACTAGGTATGTTTATTATCATTACAACGTATAAAGTTAGCTACCATATCAAGT
>NW_013774127.1:0-745 GCF_000517525.1 Limulus polyphemus
CTTTGATATTTATTTAAGCCCTAATTTTAATATTAATCGCTATACACTCAAAAAACGACTTAATTAAATTAACGAAGATTTTAATTAAATTAGTATCAGATTCTTAATACTATATTTGCCTATTAAGATTCTTAATATTTTTATTAAATGTGATCTTAATTATTTTTTATGAAGCTCTTCTAATTAACTTACATAACAAATTTTAAATACATTGGCAAATTATAAAAAATTGCTTAACCAAACAACTTATCAGGAAAAACTTTTAAACGAATTACGTAATAACGTAATTTAATGTCATGAACTATTTCCATTTAGTTTGTCATGTTTATATACATGTCAAAAAATTTAGAAAAATAATAATTTTTCTAAAACTTTTTTGATAGACTATTCCATGTGTAAATAAACAATTGTTTTTCATTTTCAGATCCTGTTTTCTTCACCCATCGTTATGGCTACTAAGAAAAAAAAAGTAAATGCTGAGTGTCACCTTTTCAATAAAGAATAGGGAGAAAAGTACTTCTTTGTGGAACCAAACAACCAGAAAGCTAGTTGCGTGATATGCAACGAAAGTGTTGCCATTTTGAAAGAGTACAATCTTCGGCATCACTATGAAACAAAAAATCTGTCAATATATTCGAAGTTTTCTGGAAAGTTGCGTTCTGAAAAATTTGAGTTCATGAAATGTACTTTGGAATCTCAAAAGAATCTCTTCACGAGAATGTTTGCTGAAAATGAATCTGTCACT
>NW_013774128.1:0-1507 GCF_000517525.1 Limulus polyphemus
AGCTTTGAACGGGCAGAGGTTGTTGAAAGTATTTAATGTGTTGTTGTATCTAACCTGATACTGGCAAGAGTTGTTGTAAGTATTTTATATTTTTTGTATCTAACCTGGTACTGACACGGGTTGTTGAAAGTCTTTAATGTGTTGTTGTATCTAACCTGGTACTGGCAAGAGTTCTTGTAAGTATTTTATTTGTTTTTGTATCTAACCTGGTACTGGCACGGGTTGTTGAAAGTCTTTAATGTGTTGTTGTATCTAACCTGGTACTGGCAGGAGTTCTTATAAGTCTGTATTGTGTTAATGTTTCTATCTTTGAACGGGCAGGGGTTGTTGTAAGTCTTTAATGTGTTGTTGTATCTAACCTGGTACTGGCAGGAGATGTTGTAAGTATTTAATGTGTTTTTGTATCTAACCTGGTACTGACACGGGTTGTTGTAAGTCTTTAATGTGTTGTTGTATGTAGAATGGTACAGGCAAGAGTTGTTGAAAGTATCTAATGTGTTGCCGTTTCTATCCTGGAAAGGACAGGGGTAGTTGTAAGTCTTTAATGTGTTGTTGTATCTAACCTGGTACTGGCAAGAGTTGTTATTAGTCTGTATTGTGTTAATGTTTCTAGCTTTGAACGGGCTGGGATTACTGTAAGTCTTTTATGTGTTGTTGTATCTATTCTGGTACTGGCTGGAGTTGTGGTAAGTATTTAATGTTTTTGTATCTAATCTGGTACTGGCACGGGGATTTGAAAATCTTTCCAGTATCAGATTAGATACAACAACACATTAAAGATTTTCAACAACCCGTGCCAGTACCAAATTAGATACAAAAACATTAAATACTTACCACAACTCCAGCCAGTACCAGAATAGATACAACAACTTATAAGAACTCCTGAATTTTATTTGTTTTTGTATTTAACCTGCCAGTACCGATACAACAACACATTAAAGACTTTCAACAACCCGTGACTTACAACAACCCCTGCCCGTTCAAAGCTAGAAACATCAACACAATATAGACTTATAACAACTCCTGCCTCTACCAGGTTAGATACAACAACACATTAAAGACTTTTAACAACCCATGCCAGTACCAGGTTAGATACAAAAACAAATAAAATACTTACAACAACTCCTGCCAGTATCATGTTATACAAAAACACATTAAATTCTAACCTGGTACTGGCAGGAGAAGTTGTAAGTATTTAATGTGTTTTTGTATCTAACATGGTACCGACACGGGTTTTTGTAAGTCTTTAATGTGTTGCCGTTTCTATCCTGGAACGGACAGGGGTAGTTGTAAGTCTTTAATGCGTTGTTGTATCTAACCTGGTACTGGCAGGAGTTGTTAGAAGTCTGTATTTTGTTGATGTTTCTAGTTTTGAACAAAAAGGGGTTGTTGTAAGTCTTTTATGTGTTGTTGTTTCTTTTCTGGTACTGGCTGGAGTTGTGGTAAGTATTTAATGTGTTTTTGTATTTAATTTGGTACTGGTACGGGTTGTTGAAAGTCTTTAATA
>NW_013774129.1:0-741 GCF_000517525.1 Limulus polyphemus
TACTGTCTGACATTTCTGTAACCACTGGTTAATGTTCTTAAGTGTCCGCTAGCAATGAGAATAATTACACTGGTGCAGTGTTCAGATTTATCTTTTCATTATCTCTTCTTAAATATGTTATTGTCATTATGGTTATTATTTTGTATAGAATGATTGCCTATTGAGATTTTTTATTCTTTATATTAATTTTATGGTCCAATATTAAAGGAGGTATTAGTAGTACATTATTCTTATGTTTTCGTTTGACCTACACAAATATACGTATTTTAAGAAACGTCTAAATTTTCGTAATTATTTTCAGAGGACGCTGCAATAGCCTAGTTTATCTGCGTATGAAAAACACAGAGAAAGAACAATCGCTGATATCACTGGGAAACAAAGAAACAGTTCTCTCCTACTAGAAACGGTTTAACTGTTTCTGAGTAATTTGACGATGTTGATTCTAAAAATCATGTTGGAAATTACTGATCACCTCTAGTTTTCAAGTTATGATAGATTTTGTTAAAAATATTCATATATATGTCGTGAAAATAAATTTTGCTTAAGTAACTTTATTTATTCATTGAACATTACATTTAAGAATGTTCAAAAATGATACATAATAGCAATACCAGTTTAAGAAAGCAATGAGTATAATAAGATTATGTACTGAAAATACATTCAGGCTATGTTCAAAACTTTCATCATGGTTTTATTTTTTTTTTGTTACTAAAATATGAGCTTGAATTGTTGCACCTTTTG
>NW_013774130.1:0-744 GCF_000517525.1 Limulus polyphemus
CTTCCTGTGGAAGTATTTCATAAAACAATTTAAATTTCACTTTCTGTGGAAGTATTTCATAAAACAATTTATTCCGTTATGTATTTCCACATTTATCACTTCCTGTGGAAGTATTTCATAAAACAATTTATTCCGTTATGTATTTCCACATTTATCACTTCCTGTGGAAGTATTTCATAAAACAATTTAAATGTCACTTCCTGTGGAAGTATTTCATAAAACAATTTATTCCGTTATGTATTTCCACATTTAATATTAATCGTAAGTTGATTATATCGGTATGTTTATCCCAAATAATTTGTACTTTAGTTTCGGTTAGATAAATTAGACTCAAAGAATTAAAAAAGGGGCCCGACATGACCGGGTGGTTAGGGCGCTCGACTCCCAATCTGCGGGTCGCGGGTTCGAATCCCCCGTCCCACCAAACATGCTCGCCCTTTCAGCCATGGTGGCTTTATAATATTATGGTCAATCCCACCATTCTTTGATAAAAAAAGAGTAGCCCAAGAGTTGGCGGTGAGTGGTGATGGCTAGCTACCTTCCCTCTAGTCTTTCACTGATAAATTATGGATGGCTAGTGCAGATAGCTCCCGTGAAGCTTTGCGCGAAATTCATAAACAAACCAAACCACTGTTCAGATAAGAGTACACGAAAGTGGGTTCAACATAACAGAAGGGCCCGGCATGGCCAGGTGGTTAGGCGCGCTCGACTCGCAATCTGCGGGTCGCGGGTTCGAATCCCCGT
>NW_013774131.1:0-1341 GCF_000517525.1 Limulus polyphemus
CAAAATCACATGAAGGTGACAGTTAAGATGGACTCAAGCTATACAGTTTTACTTCAAAGCTATTTGATAAAAACACATTTCAACAGAAAGGACACCTGGTGAGAGCCGAGGTCTTTCTTTTTATCAGTTTTACCTCTCTAATCAGATCAGTTTTTAGATCAGACCATTTTAGATTTAATCAGATCATTCTGTTCTTTTCCTATAGACAAATTACCGTATCTATAGGACAAGAAAAACCCAATTGTTCAAGTGAAAAAAAAGTGCTCACAGTTAAGCTCCAGGAATAAAGACGAACGACCGTTCTAAAAATAAAAATACAAAATTACGTAAAACGCATGGAACCTTAAAGAAAAACCTGACAGAATGAGGTGATAAAAACACTCCAGTTCCTACGCCAAAAAAAAAACAACAACAAAAAAAAACCCCAAAGAAAAACAGTAAAATAAATGAACCGTGAAGTTGGCTAAGCTCGCGATTCTCATCAAAGCTCTCGACTACGTTTCGGAATTTGTTATAGCGAAACATCGTTTCTTTACTATAAAATTACAACTTCAAATGTCAGTGAAACGTCGATTACAAAGCTGAGCGAATAATAAAAGAAATGTCTGTCATCTACCAAGTTATACCACCGATTTAAACACTTCCTGTAATATTATTAAAAACGTTTCAGTCTACGTGAAAACTCTTCAATATTAGTAAAACTTACCTACCTCAATCTAGCTGAAGATCAGAAATAACGAGAAAGAGATACCCCCCATGTAGCTTTGGGCGAAATTCAACAAACAAACCTAACTCCAACATTCCTTTCCTCATTTCTTACTTTTTTCCTTGCCCTGATGTGCTAGCCGCCCCTAATTTTGAAGTGAAAGACTAGAGGGAAGGCAGCTAGTCAATATCACCTATCGCCAAGTCTTTGACTGCTTTTTTACCAACAAATAGTGGGATTGACTGTCACATTATAACGTCCCCACGGCTGAAAGGGCGACCGTATTTGGTGACCATGCCAGTGCCTTGGATTGAGTCTTTGAGTGAGTAAAACATCTTTGGGCAAGGATAGAATACTGGAGAAAATCATTGTGGACATTTTTCTAAAGGTCACGATGTTTAAAGTTGGCCTTGTTAGGGATCTTGAGGAAACTGGATATTTTTTTCTGTATTTCCGATTAATTAAACAGTACAAGCTGGAAACTTACTATTATGTAAAGTTTAAACAGATGTCAGATATGAAATCATTAATACCAAGATTAGCGAAAAACGTCTTAGTTGGAAAAGTTTGTACTCAACATCTGAGAAAAGTCACGTGACTAGAAAAAAAATTCGATAAATACGTGAACGTAGTTC
>NW_013774132.1:0-744 GCF_000517525.1 Limulus polyphemus
TACGGTGTTTAATACTACTATGTTAACTGTAAGATGTAACCATGACTCACATACGGTGTTTGATACCACTATGTTAACTGTAAGATGTAACCATGGCCCACTTACGGTGTTTAATACTACTATGTTAACTGTAAGATGTAACCAATTCCCACTTACGGTGTTTGATACAACTATGCTAACTGTAAGATGTAACCATGGCCCACTTACGGTGTTTAATACTACTATGTTAACTGTAAGATGTAACCAATTCCCACTTACGGTGTTTAATACCACTATGTTAACTGTAAGATGTAACCAATTCCCACTCACGGTGTTTAATACTACTATGTTAACTGTAAGATGTAACCAATTCCCACTCACGGTGTTTGATACTACTATACTTGCTGTAAGATGAAATGACAATATTTTTATAAGATTATTTGGCTTTGTTTTATAAAATGTTTTCCGTTTCTTCTTCAGTTAGAAAGTTATATTTCACTGGTTTACCCTTTAATTACAAAACTAGCTGTATTTAACTGGTTTATTCTTTAGTTACAAAGCTAGCTATATTTAACTGGTTTATCCTTTAGTTACAAAGCTAGCTATATTTAACTGGTTTATCCTTTAGTTACAAAACTAGCTATATTTAACTGGTTTATTCTTTAGTTACAAAACTAGCTATATTTAACTGGTTTATTCTTTAGTTACAAAACTAGCTATATTTAACTGGTTTATTCTTTAGTTACAAAACTAGCTATATTTAAC
>NW_013774133.1:0-744 GCF_000517525.1 Limulus polyphemus
TAAACAAACTGACGAAAATGGAAGAACGTTGATGTCAAACGAACATGCATCGTCATTCATCCTGATTTTTGTGAAGTCTACGCGTTTTAGTTTCAAAACTAGGTGTTGTGGTCTTTTTTTTTATGCATTACGTTTTGACGTTTTGTGAAAAATCTATACGTAATGGAGAAAAATGGATATCATTTTCGGATTCAGGGTACGGAAATTACCGTAGAACGTGTAAAAATTTCAAGACAATAAACCCATCGCAAGCCTGTGTTAACAATAAAACCATCGCAGGCCCGTGTTAACAATAAAACCATCGCAGGCCCGTGTTAACAATAAAACCATCGCAGGCCCGTGTTAACAATAAAACCATTGCAGGCCCGTGTTAACAATTACAATATTAAACTAGAAAATGCTAGTAGTTTATTCGCCGGATAGATGAATGGGCTGAGTAGTAAGTCCTTCTACGATGGTTATAGATAAATCCTAATTTAGTATATACTTACTATTAACACTAGACTCAACACTAGACTCAACACTAGCAGTTTAATTGCTCCTGATGAGCCTAAACTTACCCCCAAGATAAAACGAAAACGTGATGTTAAAAAATAATAAACGAACACGTAACGTGTATAATTATTTAAAATATTTCTTGTTCCGTTTCCGTGAAAATTTTATTCAACAACTTCCTAAGTTTGTAAAGTGATGGGGATTAAAAACGTCAGTGATCTGTAATCTGGAATGAACGTCTTCGTTGGC
>NW_013774134.1:0-744 GCF_000517525.1 Limulus polyphemus
ATTTGCCGGGCTCATATACTAAAATAGAGGGCGCCTAGAAAAGACTAGAGTTGCCAGGAAAAGTCATGATCCTTCTAGAAATTCATGACGTGTTACCAGCATCACGTGAATTACGCTGTCGTAACATATGTTTAATTATTTCAAATGAAAGAAGTTACTTTCAATAGAATATTTTTAGTAATAAAACATTTCTTGCTCGGTAGGTTTTAGGAAGATATATTGGACATATTCATGCTATATCTTATCAATTATAAATCTCGAACAAGCGATAAATTTAACTCTACGATTGTTTTTATTGCTTTGTTTAGGCCCTAAATTGAACAATGTTCTATCTGCGCTGTGCCCATTGCAGAGATTGAAATACATCTTTTAGTCTTATAAATCCTTCAAACTTACCACTGATCTACCCATGGGGCTATTTTTTATTTCTTTATTACTGATATCACTAAAGGCGTTTTAGAACTGAAATATTAACTGTTCGAAGGTCAAATTGGTGATGAGAAAAGTAAACAAACTCTCCTTCTAGGAGTAAGTAATAACATGTATATTGATGTGTTTAAAAAATAATCTTTTTGTGTAGTTCATTATAACTCGTAGATTTATGAAGATTCTCCTTTTCACTGAGTTGTAAAAACAGTTTGCAGAGCTCTGGAGTTATAGCAAACAGCTTGTGGAAGCCTATAATCCGTTTATTAATATATCGACTTTAAAATGAAAATTTAAAAATGGACCAACGATATGTGA
>NW_013774135.1:0-742 GCF_000517525.1 Limulus polyphemus
CGTAATTAAACGTAGCTGTTTTGTACACACACCTTACAGTACCGATTATATGGACGTAATTAAACGTAGCTGTTTTGTAAACACACCTTACAGTACCAATTATATGGACGTAATTAAACGTAGCTGTTTTGTACACACACTTTACAGTACCGATTATCTGGACGTAATTAAACATAGCTGTTTTGTACACACACATTACAGTACCGATTATATGGTCGTAATTAAACGTAGTTGTTTTGTACAAATATCTTACTTTGTTGGTTATATGGACGTAATTAAACGTGGTTGTTTTTTTTACAAATATCTTACTTTGTTGGTTATATGGACGTAATTAAACGTAGCTGTTTTGTACAACTATCTTACTTTGTTGGTTATATGGACGTAATTAAACGTAGGTGTTTTTTACAAATATCTTACTTTGTTGGTTATATGGACGTAATTAAACGTGGTTGTTTTTTTTTACAAATATCTTACTTTGTTGGTTATATGGACGTAATTAAACGTAGGTATTTTGTACACATACATTATCGTGTTGTTAGCTAATGTTTTATCATTATTATAGTGAGATATTAAAGTCATATATTACGTCAGCTAATGTTTATAATTATTATAGTGACATATTAAAGTGATATATTACGTTAGCTAATGTTTATAATTATTATAGTGGGAATATTAAACACATATATTACGTCAGCTAATGTTTTATAATTATTATAGTGAGATATTAAAGTCATATATTACG
>NW_013774136.1:0-1223 GCF_000517525.1 Limulus polyphemus
CTCTCTTGTTTTTGGTTGTAAACAATAAACATTTCTTCTTGTTTTTGGTTGTAAACAATAAATATTTCTCTCTGTTTTTGGTTGTAAACATAAACATTTCTCTCTTGTTTTTGTTTATAAACAATAAATATTTCTCTCTTGTTTTTGGTTGTAAACAATAAACATTTCTTTCTTGTTTTTGGTTGTAAACTATAAATATTTCTCTCTTGTTTTTGGTTGTAAACAATAAACATTTCTTTCTTGTTTTTGGTTGTAAACAATAAACATTTCTTTCTTGTTTTTGGTTGTAAACAATAAACATTTCTCTCTTGTTTTTGTTTATAAACAATAAATATTTCTCTCTTGTTTTTGGTTGTAAACAACAAACATTTCTCTCTTGTTTTTGGTTGTAAACAATAAACATTTCTTTCTTGTTTTTGGTTGTAAACTATAAATATTTCTCTCTTGTTTTTGGTTGTAAACAATAAACATTTCTTTCTTGTTTTTGGTTGTAAACTATAAATATTTCTCTCTTGTTTTTGGTTGTAAACAATAAACATTTCTTTCTTGTTTTTGGTTGTAAACTATAAATATTTCTCTCTTGTTTTTGGTTGTAAACAATAAACATTTCTTTCTTGTTTTTGGTTGTAAACAACAAACATTTCTTTCTTGTTTTTGGTTGTAAACAATAAACATTTCTTTCTTGTTTTTGGTTGTAAACAATAAACATTTCTTGTTTTTGTTTGTAAACAATAAATATATCTCTCTTGTTTTGGTTGTAAACAATAAATAAAAAATGATTATTGTTTACAACCAAAAACAAGAGAGAAATATTTATTGTTTACAACCAAAAACAAGAGAGAAATGTTTATTGTTTACAACCAAAAGCAAGAGAGAAATATTTATTGTTTACAAACAAAAACAAGAGAGAAATCTTGTTTACATAGTTGTAAAGGTTAGCCACGTTCTTCTTGTTGGTTGTAAAGGTTAGGCATCTATTTTTTATTTGTGATAGCAATGAGGAAGCCATGGATTTCGTATCTGGGTTCGAATCTATTGCCCACAATTTAAACTGCGGATGCGTTAAAAGAGTTACATGAAACCCTCTAGAATAAATGGTGAGTGGTAGGGTGTTGTTGACTGTGGATGGTGGGTGACAAGGTGTTGTTGACTGTGGATGGTGGGTGACAAGGTGTTGTTGGCTGTGGATGGTGAGTGATAAGGTGTTGTTGACTGTGGATGGT
>NW_013774137.1:0-743 GCF_000517525.1 Limulus polyphemus
CCTAGCGACGCCATACAATACAGGTACTAGTAACAAAAATAGAATGTGGAATGTGGATAGTCTTGAAAAAAACAACAACAACAACAAGGTAAATCAAAATTATCAATAGTGATATCATTACAATGGTCTATAGAGTACGTAACATTGCATATTTTTATCAGCAGAAGTTCATGATAAATCTTAGAGAAAATTTGGGGCAATTAATATATTTATAAATCTTAACTATTACATTACTTATTAGTGATATCATCACAATGGTCTATAGACTATGTAACATTGCATATTATTATCAGAAGAAGTTCATGATAAATCTTAGAGAAAATTTGGGGCAATTAATTTATATACTATTAAAACTCTGAAATTGTTTGTTTGTTTTTGTGCTTGTCTGTAATTAAATACAGCAAAAACGGTGCACGATAGTGTCATATTTATAATGAAATGAGAATAGAAACAGAATAAAACAAGTTTCGTTAAAATCGGGCCACGGGTTACTGAGTTAGCGCCGTTTTTCGGGTCACTTTTCGTGCATTCCATTATTATAAAACTTCGTTTTCCACCTGATGAATCACTTTAAAATATCTTCTATACAACAATATATGCACAACAGAAATTAAATGATGAGATGAAAATGTGTTATCACGGCGCGTAGAAAGGACAACAATAAAATGGACTTACAATATTATTGAATATTTGCAGATAGTAACTATGGAGACGAGGTAATAAAATAAAAATCAAATCGAGAA
>NW_013774138.1:0-884 GCF_000517525.1 Limulus polyphemus
GGCGTGAGGGGATCCCTGATAGAAAGGGGGAGATTGGGGATTTAACAGGGGCTGATCGCTGACGGACAGAATTTAAACAACTTGCGTTATGCTGATGACACGATTTTCATAACTGATTCAGAAGAGAAGCTGCAAACAATTTTAGATAAAGTTGTTTGTGAAAGTGAGAAGAAGGGTTTAAGTATTAATTGTAGGAAAATAGAATGTATGGTAATCACACAGAAGATTATCATTCTTGTAAATAAGGCAGGTCAATAAAGTCAACTTCCTGGGAAACTGGACAACATCAGATGGTAAGTGAGATCATGAAATAAAACGGAGAATAGGGATGGCAAAATATGTTGGACAAGTCACACCTCAAGTAAAGATATTTTGTCAAGAGCAGGTTGTTGGAGGAAGCTACTGACTAGCACCAGAAAGAGACAGTTGGAGTTTCTTGGACAAGTTATGAGGAAAGAAGAAATTGAAAGTCTGGTCATAACTAGAAAGATTGGAAGAAGGAGAGACCATGGAATACAGAGGTTGACTTATGTAAAGAGTCCATCTAAATGGATGGAGGAATCGACATAGGAAATTCTTTGTACTTCAAGGAGAAGAGATCTGTGGAAGACCATGGTCACCAATGTCCTGTTTGGATGTGGTACATAGAGAGGGAGAGATCTGTGGAAGACCATGGTCACCAACATTCTGTTTGGATATGGTACATAGAGAGGAAGAGATCTGTGGAAGACCATGGTCACCGACGTTCTGTTTGGATGTGGTACATAGAGAGGGAGAGATCTGTGTAAGGCCATGGTCACCAACATTCTATTTGGATGTGGTACATAGAGAGGGAGAGATCTGTGGAAGACCATGGTCACTGATGTTCTGTTTGGATGTGGTAC
>NW_013774139.1:0-833 GCF_000517525.1 Limulus polyphemus
GAGTTTTCTCTGGAAGACACTTTTATCCCGTGGTAACTAATTTTTCAGGTAATGAACGCAAATCAATAAGTAAGTTCATTATTTACACACACTTCCCAAGACTATATTCTTTATCAGAGACTTTAGCGAAAATGGAATCCTAATTGTTATTTCCATCTGCGATCGCCAAGAGAAGTCGTGCTCTATAAGCAGCTGATAGGCCGCGTTCCCTTTCACTTGTAACCAAACCCACCCATTCAACGTTTATTTTAGAGTTTATAACATGCTACTCTTTCACAAACTTGTCTGACATGTGCACATTTTGTCTAAAAAAAAATACACGGACAAGAAACTGCCTTGGGTCTGCTAATAAGAAAAGGCGACATGCATAAACTTTGGAGTTTCGTTACAAAATTTTCTTATAAAACTACTTTCTTTAGAAACATTACCGTCAGAAATAGTCACAAAGATTAACTTCACAGAGGAGACACCAACAACTGCTCACAATATTTAAGAACAAAAACTACCAAGTAAGTAGAAATAATTTTCCAAAAACATCTACAATGACAAAAATGTTCGCTATCAATCGGAAGAGATAAGTAAGAAAGTTACCAAGAGAGTAAGGGCAAAATTGAAAATATAGCAAGGAAATCGAAATTTGAAGCAAACCTCTTTAGCAGAACTTGGTTGGAACTAGTGAAGGGCAGCGAGCGAAAGACAGTAGCTGTTGAAGTTTGAAGCACACACACACACACACACACCTTCCTTTATATATTTTGTTTCTATAACCATCAGAGAATTATTCCCCCCTATCCTAGTCTTGAAATGTAGGTTGATGGATCTCCACAGATTTT
>NW_013774140.1:0-743 GCF_000517525.1 Limulus polyphemus
AACCATTGATATCGTGCACTATGTAGAGTATTTACTACACTAGGGATAGGTCCAATATATCGATTATTTAGTACTCCAAGGATGGGTACACTATGTAGAGTTTTTACTGCACCAGGGATAGGGTACACTATTAGAGTATTTACTGCACCAAAGATTGGGTACAGTATGTAGAGTATTTACTACACCAGGGACAGGGAACATTATGTAGAGTGTTTACTGCACCAACGAAAGGGTACTGTATGTAGAGTATTTACTGCACCAGAGATATATACAATATGTAGAGTAGTTACTACACCAGGTATAAGGTACAGTATGTAGAGTATTTACTACACCAGGGATAGGGTACACTATGTAGAGTATTTACTAAACAAGGAATAGTGTACAGTATGTAGAGTATTTACTACTCCAAGGATAGGGTACGCTATGTACAGTATTTACTGCCCCAAGGATAGAGTACACTATGTAGAGTATTTACTGTACCAGTGATAGGATACTGTATATAGAGTATTTACTGCACCAGTGATAGGGTACACTATGTATAGTATTTACTACACCAAGGATAGGGTACAATATGTAGAGTATTTACTGCACGAGAGATATGGTACACTATGTACAGTATTTACTGCACCTGGATATTGTACAATATGTAGAGTATTTACTACACCAGGAATAGGGTATACTATGTATAGTATTTACTACACCAAGGATAGGGTACAATATGTAGAGTATTTACTAGACCAGGG
>NW_013774141.1:0-759 GCF_000517525.1 Limulus polyphemus
GGTCCACTGGGGCTAGGGTCAACTGAGTACCAATGTTGGGCATTCTCAACGGGTGTTGTGGACATCGTGTCTGATACTGGTGTTTGGGTATAGTGCTCCGAAACCCTGGCGTTGTTACAGTGTTCTTGTGTGACATTGTAGTGCGTCCCCTCGTTGGACTCCATGGCGGGTGGGGTCAGTGGGCACTGAATCTTTCTCCTTAATTATGGAGCCCCCCAATCCAAATAAAAAAAGTTAAAAATCTGCTAATCGGTAAACGACCACGCCTAGAAGACTCTGACCAGCAGTCTCCATCACAAAGTACTCCTGTACCTCGCTTCCTGATCCTGCATTCACTGTCTGATAAATCTTTAGGGCAAACGTCTCCCTTTTTTATTCAGAAGGGCTTAGAGGGGCTTGTTGGCTCTCCAAAGTCAGTCAAGAAGCTCCGTTCTGGAGACATCTTGGTTGAAACATCCACTGCAAAGCACAGTAAACTCCTGTTGAATTCAAAGGCCATTGGGGATATACCCATTGAGGTTACTCCCCATGCTTCCTTGAATTTCTCCCCTCGATGTGGATTCCTGTACGTGGTGAGGGGACCTTCCAGGGAAGGTTCTGTATTTTCAGTTACTTTCTCTGGGATCTAAACATCCACCCACGTGTTTGCCGTGCGTGGCGACCCGTGAAGGGGAGGAGAGGATCCTGGTGGTTGAGTGGTGTCTGGGGCACTGCAACACACCACTTTGGCCTTGAATTCCCATAGACGGGTGGCCTTGG
>NW_013774142.1:0-744 GCF_000517525.1 Limulus polyphemus
TGGCTATTACAAAACTTTGCCAATTCCCATCCCAGTGTCCAATTGTACTTTTCTACCATCCCATCAGACTGTGGGTAAAGTGGCGTTGTCCTGGTCTTTCGTATGCCAAACAACTTGCAGCATTCATGGAACACGAATGATTCAAAGTTACAGTCTTGATCTGAATGCAGTTCATATGGCATACCAAACCTGAAGAAGAAATCATTTATAGCCGAAGCTACAGTTGTAGCTTCCTGATTTGGTATTGCATATGCCTCAGGCCATTTGGTGAAATAAACCATCACCACACAAATGTACCTGTTTCCAGCACGAGATCGGGGCAAAGGATCAGCAATGTCAACAGCTACTCTTTCCATTGGTGCACCAACTTGATATAACTTCACTGGAGCACGTCCTTTATGCTTGGGTCCCCTTTTAGCACAACATGTACTGCAGGTCCTGCAACATTCTTCCTCAGCTTGCCTCATACCTATCCAGTAAAATCTCTGCCGTAGGTGACTCAATGTCTTCTTAACTCCAAGATGTTCTCCTGTTAAACTATCTTGGGACTGACACAGCACAACTTCCCGTAACATTCTCGATATAACTGTTTGCCAGGTCGTCACTTTCCCATCTGTAGTTTAACATCTCTGGACAAGAATATCATCTTCAAGCTTCAACTGGTCCCATTGTGCCTAATAGTTCTTTGTCACATAGCTTAAGCTAGACACCTTCTCCCAAGCAGAGCCCAAAACACTTGCTTGT
>NW_013774143.1:0-1039 GCF_000517525.1 Limulus polyphemus
CCAATAATTATAGATTTTAGTGTGAAAAAAAGATGTGGGTTAGGAGTAAAGTTTTTAGAAAAATTAATTTTATTTTTATTATTTTTAACTAATGTTAACAGTCTTCATTCCCTCCTGTTTGATAAAGAAGTAATAGTTATAGTTCCTTTGTGTTAATAATATTAATTCATATCTGATACTAACTTTAATATTAATAATTCCTACCTGCTAATAATTCTATTGGGAAAGCTAAAATATGTTTTTCCATCAAATAAAACAGGTCTGTCTTTGTCTTCCTTCGCCATACCTGAAACAGCAGAAAAAGAGAATGCTTTACAAGTTTTATATAGAATAAATAATAAATGCCTCTCTTCTTAAACATTTATATTTTTCTGGAACATTGAGTTCTTCACAAGTTTCCTATATGTGATGACAAGTGATATCTTATTTCTTACAGACCAGCCCTACAAGGTTGATTTCATTTTCTGTGGACCAGATATATCAGATCTGTTTTACTTCCTAGAGGTCAGCCATGTAAGATTGATTTCATCATATAAGTCATTAATAATAAAAGATGGTGATGAGGATGTGAGTAATCACTTCTCTATGTAACCACAAATCACTTCTTTACGTAACCCAGTAACCACAAATCACTTCTCTACATAACCCAGTAACCACAAATCACTTCTCTACGTAACCCAGTAACCACAAATCACTTCTCTACGTAACCCAGTAACCACAAATCACTTCTCTACGTAACCCATAACCAAAAATCACTTCTCTACGTAACCCAATAACCAAAAAATCACTTCTCTATGTAACCCAGTAACCACAAATCACTTCTTTACGTAACTCAGTAACCACCAATCACTTCTCTACGTAACCCAGTAACCACAAATCACTTCTTTAAACATAACCCAGTAATCATAAATCACTTCTCTACGTAACCCAGTAACCACAAATCACTTCTCTACGTTACCCAGTAACCACAAATCACTTCTTTACCTAACTCAGTAACCACAAATCACTTCTCTACATAACCCAGTAACCACAAATCACT
>NW_013774144.1:0-744 GCF_000517525.1 Limulus polyphemus
ATTTTATGTGAACATGCGTGAAATTGTTTAAGCCATATTTCATGTAAAATTGCAAATTTTCTAAGGGGGTAGGAGTGCCCCCAGACCTCCATAGCATTAGCATGTTGATTTTGCTTGGCACAATATGTGTTGGCTTTTGATCTCACAAATTAAAACCCCTCTTTCAAACATTCTCCGTACGGGCCTGAAGTTGTCATTGATAATGTGACATCTTTATTAATGTTTAGATTTTAATATAAAACCGAGTATGTTTGAAGTTTTAATAAGATGTTATCTAGAACATATGAATGTGAACAAAAAAAGGAGAAAGGAAAATAACTAATCCTCCGTATATAGACTTGTTTTAACAACATCGCCAGAATACGAACTTTTCGCTAGGTCATTATAACTAAAAATAGGGACCAGTTAGACCCGAGTCACGACGGTGTACAGGAAAAATTCACCTCTAAGTTAACCCTACAGTGAGATATTCTGCACTTTTGTATGTAAAAACCAGGTAATTCTGAGCATGTGTTGATTCTAATGAAGGTACTTTTAATTTTTTATTGATTGTCTTTAATTTTCATAATTTAGTGTATGCGAAAGTATCATATTGTTTATTAATACTTGAAAGAACTGTAATGCAAAACCTTTATGTGAAAATAAGATGTTTGTTTGTTTTGTTTTATAATTTCGCGCAAAGCTACACGAGGACTATCTGCGCTAGCCGTCCCTAATTTAGCAGTGTAAGACTAGATGGAAGGT
>NW_013774145.1:0-744 GCF_000517525.1 Limulus polyphemus
AAACGAATACCTAGGTATAACTCTAGTTAACGAATTTATAACCACCATATTCATCTTTTGCCTTACTTGGTACAACTACTCCACGAATACCTAGGTGTATCTCTTCTTACCTAATTTATAACCACCATACTCATCGTTAGCCTTCTTTGGTACAATAACTCCACGAAAATCTAGGTGTTACTCTAGTTACCAAATTTATAACTACCACACTCATTTTTACCTTTACTTTGTACAACTACTCCAATAACACCTAGTTGTAACTCTAGTTACAGAATTTATAACCACCATACTCATTTTTAGCTTTACTTGGTACAACTACTCCATGAACACCTAAGTGTAACTTCTCTTACAGAATTTGTAACCCCCATACTCATCTTTAGCCTTACTTGGTACAACTACTCCATAAACACCTAAGTGTAACTATAGTTACCGAATTTATAACCATCATACTTATCTTTAGTCTTACTTGGTACAACTATTCAATGAACACCTAGGTGTAACTCTAGTTACAGAATTTATAACCACCATACTCATCTTTAGCGTTACTTGGTACAACTACTCCATGAACACTTAGGTTTAACTCTAGTTACCGAATTTATAACCCCCATACTCATCTTTATCGTTATTTGGTACAACAACTCCACGAACACCTAGGTGTAACTCTAGTTACTGAATTTGTAACCACCATACTCATCTGTAGCGTTATTTCGTACAACAACTCCACGAATACCTAGGTGTAACTCT
>NW_013774146.1:0-745 GCF_000517525.1 Limulus polyphemus
GAGTTCCAGAGCCTCTACCAGTGCTCTATAGTTGTGTCTGTCGGCTGCTGTCAACTGTCCAAGTATTTCCAGTGGTTGTCCCTTCAAGCTCGTTGCCAGATATACAGCTTTATGCTCCTCTGTCCACCCATTCATCTCTGCCAGTAACTCAAATTGTGCTCTATATGCTTTCCACAGTGCCTTCCCATCGACTTCCTGTGGCTTCCTTCGCACTGGATCACTCCTATTACTGACATTCATATCTGGGATGTGACTTCTAACGGGACTGAATATGTCTGCATTAGGGTTTAGCTGCGGGCTCTGTAAAGGGCTTGCCATTGTCTGGGGCTGATTAAGTCGATGGTCAATGTATCCTTCTTGTGTAACAGACAATAAATCGTTCTTTAACGTATCTAATTCGCTTTTAAATTTACTAAAGTTTTCCATTTGTACTTCTTGTTTCCTTTCTTGTTCCAGTTGCCACTGCTGTAGTCTCTCTTCTTGTTTCTTTTCTCGTTCTTCTTGTTTATTTTCTTTCTCCTCTAACAACTGCTGTAATTTCTCTTCTTGTTTATTTACTTTCTCCTCCAACAACTGATGTAATCTCTCTTCTCGTTTCTTTTCTTTTTCTTTTACCCATGGTTTATCCCACCCAAAATTGGATGGCATTTTTGTGGTCCTTCGGCTACCCTTCTTCCAGTGCATAGTTGACGTGAGAAAGTAGCACTTGGCAACAAATCATTTAACAACTGGGTAAAAACCTAGT
>NW_013774147.1:0-1129 GCF_000517525.1 Limulus polyphemus
CTTAGAGCCACATTGAGATATTTAATGTGTCTACTTTACGATCTATTGGTGTTAGAGCGACATTTCGATGTCTACAATGTCTGCTTTACGATATATGTATTTTAGAGCCACATTGAGATATATACTCTGTCTACTTTATGGTCTATTTGTCTCAGAGCCACATTGAGATATATACTGTGTCTACTTTTTGGTCTATTTGTTTTAGAGGTACACTGAGTTATCTACTCTGTTTACATTACGAATTGTGTGTTTTAGATCCACATTCACATATATACTCTGACTATTTTATGGTCTATTTGTCTTAGAGCGAAATTGAGATAACTGCTGTGTCTACTTTACGATATATGTGTTTTGGAGCCACATTGAGATATATACTCTCTCTACTTTATGGTCTATTTTTCTTAGAGCCACATGGAGATATCTACTGTGTCTACTTTATGTTCTATTTGTTTTAGAGGTACATTGAGAAATCTACTTTGTCTACATTACGAATTATTTTGTTTTAGAGCCACATTGAGATATCTACTTTTTCTAATTTATGATTTATTTGTTTTAGATCCACATTGGGATATCTGCTTTTCTACTTTACGATCTATTTGTTTTAGAGCCACATTGAGATATCTACTATGTCTACTTTATGACTTTTTTGTCTTAGAGCCACATTGAGATGTCTAATGTGTCTACTTTACGATGTATTTGTTTTAGAGCGACATTTCGATATCTGCAATGTCTACTTTACGATATATGTGTTTTAGAGCCACATTGAGATATATACTCTGTCTACTTTATGGTCTATTTGTCTTAGAGCCACATTGAGATATCTACTGTGTCTACTTTATGGTCTATTTGTTTTAGAGCTACATTGAGTTATCTACTCTGTTTACTTTACGAATTGTGTGTTTTAGAGCCACATTCAGATATATTCTCTGACTATTTTATGGTCTATATGCCTTAGTTCCACATTGAGGTATCTGCTGTGTATACTTTACGAATTATGTGTTTTAGAGCCACATTGAGATATCTGCTTTTCTACTTTACAATCTATTTGTCTTAGAGGCACATTGAGATATCTACTGTGTCTACTTTACGATCTATTTGTTTTAGAGCGACATTGAGATATCAGCAATGT
>NW_013774148.1:0-2162 GCF_000517525.1 Limulus polyphemus
ACTATATATAAATAACAAGGGCTATCTGTATATAGTTGTCCCTAATTTTGAACTCCTGTCATTATTATAGCGACGACCCTAAAGTGTGAAGCATGTTTACGCGGGAATTAAGTAAACCCTGAACCTTAAGATTCAAAGTCCGGGCATGCAAAATACTTGGACACGACCGGTCCAAAAATAAACGGAAAGATATAGTGGACAAAACAAAGCCACATGACATTATTAATGTTTTATTTCACTGTTTTATATAATTCTAGTGTAATAACAGTTTTTAAAAGTTCATAACAAAGTTTTTCAATAACAACTCAGCTTAACTTCCATAACCACAACAAATAGAATCAACAGTAAAACACACGTTGCTATGACAACAGTTAAATATACTTTATGGAGGAAAACAAAACACAAGAGTTAAATACATCTTATATATCCAATTAGAAGTATGGACTGTAAATAATGAAGTGATACGGAAAATGATTGGTTCATTTCTTCAATTCAACAGTCCCACAAAAGACTTGTTCTTTTTTTTCATTACAAACTGTCAGCTTTGTTAGTTGTGTGTGATGTTTTTCAGGAAAAAACATTGTCGCAAGAAAACCTGTATAGAGAATAAAACAGGTAAAGTTTCCATACTAAATAACAAAAGTTGTAGATATTGTTTAAAGAGAAACGGTAGGGATCTCTAGTTTGTTAGTTTTTAAGCAAAAGGCATCAGAATGTAAAAATAATAGTCTATTCCCATGTAACACTTATATTTTATTACAATGTAACACTGATAGTTTATTACCATGTAACACTAAAAGGTTATTACCATGTAACACTGATACTTTATTACCATGTAACACAAACAGTTTATTATCATGTAAAACTTATAGTTTATTACAATGTAACACTGATAGTTTATTACCATGTAACACTAAAAGTTTATTACCATGTAACACTGATAGTTTATTACCATGTAATACTAACAGTTTATTACCATGTAACACTAACTGTTTATTACCATGTAACACAAATAGTTTATTACCATGTAACACTAACAGTTTATTACCATGTAACACTAACAGTTTATTACCATGTAACTCTTATAGTTTATTACAATGTAACACTGATAGTTCATTACCATGTAACACTAACTGTTTATTACCATGTAACACTAATAGTTTATTACCATGTAACACTAATAGTTTATTACCATGCAACACTAACAGTTTATTACCATGTAACACTAACAGTTTATTACCATGTAACACTGATAGTTTATTACCATGTAACACTAACAGTTTATTACCATGTAACACTAAAAGTTTATTACAATGTAACACTGATAGTTCATTACCATGTAACACTAACTGTTTATTACCATGTAACACTAATAGTTTATTACCATGTAACACTAATAGTTTATTACCATGCAACACTAATAGTTTATTACCATGTAACACTAACAGTTTATTACCATGTAACACTGATAGTTTATTACCATGTAACACTAACAGTTTATTACCATGTAACACTTATAGTTTATTACAATGTAACACTGATAGTTTATTACCATGTAACACTAAAAGTGGTAATAAACTATCAGAGTTACACGGTAATAAACTTTCAGTTTTACATGGTAATAAACTGTTAGTATTACATGGTAATAACCTATTAGTGTTACATGGTATTAAACAATTAGTGTTACATGGTAATAAACTTTTAGTGTTACATGGTAATAAACTATCAGTGTTACATTGTAATAAACGTAACACAAATAGTTTATTACCATGTAAAACTAATAGTTTATTACCGTGTAACTCTGATAGTTTATTACCATGTAACACAAATAGTTTATTACCGTGTAATACTAACAGTTTATTACCATGTAATACTAATAGTTTATTACAATGTAACAATAATAGTTTATTACCATGCAACTCTGATAGTTTACTACCATGTAACACTAACTGTTTATTACCATGTAACACAAATAGTTTATTACCATGCAACACTAACAGTTTATTACCATGTAACACTAACAGTTTATTACCATGGGTAATAAACTGTTAGTGTTACATGGTAATAACCTATCAGTGGTACATAGTAATAAACTGTTAGTGTTACATCGTAATAAACTGTTAGTGTTAATGTAACACTAATAGTTTATTACCATGTAACAC
>NW_013774149.1:0-740 GCF_000517525.1 Limulus polyphemus
GTTGATATACTTTGAGATGGTGAAGAGTTGACACAAGTGTAACCTGATGAAAGGTTGATATACTTTGAGATGGTGAAGTGAACAAAAGTGTAACCTGATGAAAGGTTGATATACTTTGAGATGGTGAAGAGTTGACACAAGTGTAACCTGATGAAAGGTTGATATACTTTGAGATGGTGAAGAGTTGACAGAAGTGTAACTTGATGAAAGCTTGATATACTTTGAGATGGTGAAGAGTTGACAGAAGTGTAACTGATGAAAGCTTGATATACTTTGAGATGGTGAAGAGTTGACAGAAGTGTAACCTGATGAAAGCTTGATATACTTTGAGATGGTGAGAAGTTGACAAAAGTGTAACCTGATGAAAGGTTGATATACTTTGAGATGGTGAGGAGTTGACAGAAGTGTAACCTGATGAAAAGTTGATATACTTTGAGATGGTTAGGAGTTGACAGAAGTGTAACCTGATGAAAGGTTGATATACTTTGAGATGGTGAAGAGTTGACAGAAGTGTAACCTGATGAAAGCTTGATATACTTTGAGATGGTGAAGAGTTGACAGAAGTGTAATCTGATGAAAGGTTGATATACTTTGAGATGGTGAGGAGTTGACAGAAGTGTAACCTGATGAAAGGTTGATATACTTTGAGATGGTGAGGAGTTGACAGAAGTGTAACCTGATGAAAGGTTTATATACTTTGAGATGGTGAGGAGTTGACAGAAGTGTAACCTGATGAAAGG
>NW_013774150.1:0-779 GCF_000517525.1 Limulus polyphemus
CGCCAACATTAAACAACAGTAGATATTAACGACATTCAAACAGGTAGTAACATACCAATGTCAAAGGCCAACATTAAACAACAGTAGATATTAACAACATTTAAACAGGTAGTAACATACCAGTGTCAAAGAAAAACATTAAAAACAGTATATATTAAAGACATTTAAACAGGTAGTAACATAGCAGTGTCAAGGAAAAACATTAAACAACAGTAGATATTAACGACATTTAAACAGGTAGTAACATACCAGTGTCAAAGACCAACATTAAACAACAGTAGATATTAACGACATTTAAACATGTAGTAACATACCAGTGTCAAAGACCAACATTAAACAACAGTAGATATTAACGGCATTTAAACAGGTAGTAACATACCAGTGTCAAAGATCAACATTAAACAACAGTAGATATTAACGACATTTAAAAAATGAGTAACATACCAGTGTCAAAGTCCAACATTAAACAACAGTAGATATTAACAACATTTAAACAGGTAGTAACTTACCAGTGTCAAAGAAAAACATTAAAAAACAGTAGATATTAACGACATTTAAACAGGTAGTAACATACCAGTGTGAAAAAAAAACCTCAAACAACAGTAGATATTAACGACATTTAAACAGTTAGTAACATACCAGTGTCAAAGACCAACATTAAACAACAGTAGATATTAACGACATTTAAACATGTAGTAACATACCAGTGTCAAAGACCAACATTAAACAACAGTAGATATTAACAAACATTTAAACAGTAGTAACATAGCAATGTCAAA
>NW_013774151.1:0-744 GCF_000517525.1 Limulus polyphemus
TTCCTAGTTTTGAAACTTATGTTTTATATGAAAAGCCAGTCACTTGTGCTGTACATGGATTATAAAACAGATTGATAAAATACTACTTAAGTTTACAAATAACAAATTTTATTAGTTTACAAAACTGTACATGAACTTAACTAGATCTTGTACATATAGCATTCTGGTATTCATGGTTACATTATATGTTTTTGCTGCTACAAATGCATCAATTAAACTATCAAAATTTAAGGTATTAAGTACGTCTTTTTCAATACTTAATATTGCCAAGTTACTAAGTCGTTCTTGAGTCATTGAGGTTCACAAGTATTTAAGAATTAATTTCAGCTTGCAGAAGGGCCTTTCACAACTAGCAATACAAACCCCAATTGTTAACAAAATCTGTGATGCAATTTTTAAATTTGGGAAAACATCTTCACCATATGAAATTATGAATGTTAGCAAATCAGTTGTACCCATTGGGTCAGGAAAATCGGTCTATGTTCTTTTACTTATCAACATTCTACAGTCTTTAATTTCTCTGTACAATTCTGGTCCATCAATATCACCTAGATAACTGTGTTTTGAAAGCAGGCCGACTATCAGATGTCATACATGTAGATGAAAAAGAAGACAACAAAAACAGTATGCTGCTTTTTGTAGAGGTGAATACACCAACCAGGAATGGTTGACCTCTTGTCCATTCAGAAGGCGTTGTTTGAACCACAATGCAGTCATAGAACGCCCATCTTTGGCATCAAATAG
>NW_013774152.1:0-744 GCF_000517525.1 Limulus polyphemus
ATATTGGGGTTGCACTACTTACTACCGAGGAAGTGTGTAGTTAATTTTGATAAAATGACGTTTAGGAACAACAAAGGCCAAATTCCAGTACGTGTTGCTGCATCTGTTGATTTGCATGCCACAGCAATTAAGTCAACTAGAATACCCCCTATGTCATAGAAGATAATTTGGGGTAGAATAAAAGAACATCCCCAAGGAAGCCCGATGCTTGTGGAAGCAGTGAAAGGCCCATCCAGGCCAGCAGACGTGAAGATTGGAAGGTCACTTGTGGCAGGTCATCAAGTAGTACCCATAACAATGGCTAATTTCTTTAAGTGTGAGCAGACACTTAAGGAAGGGGCATGCTTGGGTGTGTGTGCCAGGAGGTGGAGCTATTCAATGTTAAGGCAAGAAATACAACCATAAAGAAAGGACATCCTTTATAAGAAGAGCATAGTCCGTTTGGAAAAGCGACAAGAGATGAAGAAGGTTATGGATGGTCTAATTAAAGAGGGGATAGTCGAGAAATCAGATAGTCCCTGTACAGCTCCCGTCGTGTTAGTCCAGAAGAAGGATGGGACCCAACGTTGATGTGTGGATTTCAGGGTTCTTAAAAGTATAACCAAAAAAGACTCATATCCCCTGCCAAGAATTGATGATACTCTCGATGCCCTAAGTGGAGCCATGTGGTTTTCAACTCTAGACTTAAAGTCGGGTTTCCATCAAGCGAAAATTGCTGAAGCAGATAAACCTAAGACTGCATTT
>NW_013774153.1:0-743 GCF_000517525.1 Limulus polyphemus
CTTCAGATGTTGCTCGAATCGCTTGCTTGAAAGTTTTCTCAGGTAGTATGCTTTAAAGGTCGCGATGACGGCCTGGTCCATTGGTTGCAATAAAGAGATAGTGTTTGCAGGCAAAAATGTCACTTGTATATTTTTGTACTTTGAATCGAGACCAAAAGGATAACCAGGGGTATTATCTAAAATAAGCAAAGCTTTAAAATCTAAATTTCTTCTTCGACAAAAGTCTTCAACCGTTGGACAAAAATACTTGACGAACCATTCTTCAAACAAAGCTTTAGTTACCCATGCTTTTTTATTAGATTTCCATATTATTGGTAATTTTCCTTGATTTATACCTTTAAGTGCTCTTGGATTCTGAGCTCGATAAACCAACATAGGCTTTAATTTCAAATTTCCTTTAGCATTGCCGCCCAATAAAAGGGTTAGTCTATCCTTTGCAGCTTTATATCCTGACTGGGAACTCTCAGATTTGGCCAGAAAAGTTTTGGAAGGCATCCTTTTCCAAAATAATCCCGTCTCGTCGACGTTAAACATTTGTTCATCCGAATACCCTCCTTCTTCCACAATTTTCTTCAGAACTTCAGGATATTCATCAGCAGCTTCCTTATCTGCACTAGCTGCTTTACCTGGAATTCTTACATTGTGCAGGCTAGTTCTTTTCTTGAACTTCTCCAACCATCCAGCACTAGCATGGAACTCCTTTGTCTCGTCTTTGAACTTTTTTGAACTTCTTTTAAGATTGC
>NW_013774154.1:0-1854 GCF_000517525.1 Limulus polyphemus
AAGAAGATTAAAAATCACACCTGTGTAATTTGTAAATAATTGTATATATATAAAATTTACAATTCAACTGACGCCAGTAATCCACATTGGTTTGAGGATTAATTAAACCTTGTTTGAGTTTGATTGAGCTAACGAAAATGTGAGGAAAGAATACCACTGACATTGACAGAAAGGTGGCAATGAAACTGAAAGCCACTGACTAAATGACTTACTTAAGTTACTATTTCAACTGACAAGTAAGCATGAAATGTTTTTATATAAAGAGCAATATCAGTACTTGTGTAGATTTACTTCCGGGAACTAAGCTTAAATCTAAATTTTGTTGTTGTAGATGTATTGAGTAATAGCGTGTATTGTAATAAATTTAGGTCATTAGCTGTGGTAAAAATGCTTGTGTGGTGATGTATTACTACTTTTGTAAATCACTGACTTATTTGGGGCATGCATGGCACTATTGTTGTGAGGTGACAGAATCTAGATAATTGTAGCAGTTTAAACTATATGCAATCAGCATAGGGACTTCCTACCCTGTAGTTTAATTTACTGTTGTGAGTGTCAGTAGCATTATCATGGTTTTAATTGCCACTTTCTTATTGGTGTAGATAGCCACTTTGAATTAAAAATGGATACATAATGTAAGTTTTCCATTGAAAAAAATTCTGTCATTAGGCTAGTAATATTTTGTGTTATATAGAAGAACAAAAGTGAAACAATATTTTAAATTGCAAATTTTGTTGAGAATCTATATAATGGAATAATGAATTAAAAAGGTTTACTGTAATTTTATTATGTTACATAAAGGTAAAGTACAAATTATGAATTTTCTTATCACTTGGATTTGAAAACAAGTATGGAACACTTATTTTTAATCTAATGACCTTCATGCTGTGGTATTAAAGCTGCAGATCAGTAAAGAAGATTGACTTAAATGTAACAAAGAGAATGTTATTATTTTATGGTTACATTGACACTGGACATTAAGGATGAAGCTTGAAAATTCTTATATATCCATCCCAGAAGAAAAGGAAAGAGGAAAAAATTTAAACCCACCCATTATTTTTAACAATCAATTTCCTTCTAAAACTCCTTTAAGCTACTGACCTTTATTACTGTTGATGGCAACTCATTCCATAAGCTAAACATCCTGTTAAAAATAAAACTGCCTTATCTGAAGCCTAGCATGTCTATACCATTAATTAAACAAATAAATATTACTTTTTATGACAGTTAATCAAAATGTCTTTCAAATTTTTTATTAGTTTTAACATAACATAATATTTTGGGACAACATGGGATCTGTTGGTCCATCTCTGCTGTTCCATCCTCTAAACTAAATAAAAATAATTTTTAAAAAATCTGAAAGCTAGCCCTTATCAGTCATATACTTATCAAGCTTTTTCTTAAACT
The DNA here is from genome assembly GCF_000517525.1 of Limulus polyphemus. Classification (NCBI taxonomy): domain Eukaryota; kingdom Metazoa; phylum Arthropoda; class Merostomata; order Xiphosura; family Limulidae; genus Limulus; species Limulus polyphemus. Next base: position 1,408 of record NW_013774154.1, read on the forward strand.
CACTTAAATTTACTGCCTCTACATCATCCAAAGGCAACCCATTCTAAAGGCCAACTACCCTGTTAGAAAAATGAAACTGTCTTAGCTGAAGATGACATTTACCCTACCAAAATTTTATTTGTGTTCCATAGTCCTATTATTCATGCTTAAATATGAAAAAAGATGATCCTCCTGACTATTTCTTTTTTCAAGAGAAAACAATTTGAGAGATTTCAGCCTCTCCTCTTATGACAACCCCTCCATCCCAGGCACCATTCTAGTAACCCTCCTCTGAACCCTTTCCAACAATTCAATGTCCTTCCTAAGGTAAGAAGCCCAATATTGAACATGATACTCCAAATGTGACCTAACCAGTGACCGTTACAATGAAATTATAACCTCTTTAGACTTGTATTCAATATTTCTGTAAATACAACCTAAAATCTTATTTGCCTTACCACTAGCAAC
>NW_013774155.1:0-744 GCF_000517525.1 Limulus polyphemus
GATCCAATAGGAAGGACAAGAAATGAGAGCATGTTGATGGACTGCCAGAAGTTCGAAGGTGTTGATATAAATAGAGGCCTCATCCTAGGTTCTGATGTCCAAAGTTCAATTGTCATTCAGAAGTACTCCCCAACCAGAGATGGAAGCATCAATGAAGCCTTAATAACAGTACAAAACAAAGTTATGGTTAACTGTCTTCGCATACCCGAGAGGAAAAAAAGTAGTTACATATTTTATTTATTGTTTTTCATATTTATTTTTTATTTAATATAACAAAAGTAACTAAAAATCTAAAAATATGGATCTTTTCAAATTGTTTAAGACTAGATTAGGTAAACTAAATAATAATAATAATATAATTAAAATGGTCCACGAGGAACGCACACGACCTGCATGTTTTCAGAGTGATTTATAACTTTTTGTTGTATATATTTAGAAACTTAGAGCTACTTAGGATAAACGAATGTAGTTTCATGTTACAATCTGAAGTCATTCCATAAAGAAAAAAATATAATTTAGGTTTACTTCAATATTTTGGTGGTTACGAGGTCAGTCAAATTGACGATCCCGTTTTGAGATACCATAAAGAAAATAACATCTAAACTATAAAGTTTTACTGAAAAAAGTTTGAAATACATTTAGGAGGTGTTAGGGATTACACAAACGAAATATGAGATTTTTGAGATGAGAAAAAGTATTTTTAATTTTAACCTGAAAATTACTTTGCACAAGGACTTTTCAAAA
>NW_013774156.1:0-1108 GCF_000517525.1 Limulus polyphemus
AATTAACAAACTTGTTGCAGACTAAAGTCAACCGTGGGACATAGAACGATAATTGTTATTGGATCTATTTAATCCACTCGGACTTGAGGAAACCAATGAAGATATGTTGTAAATAGATGAGTTAATAAACACATTGTCTGCAGACAAATGTCAACAGTGGGTCATAGAACGATACTAGCTATTGGGTCCTATTTAAACCAGTCGGTCTTAAACAAAAACATGTAGATATGTTGTAAATATATGAGTTAATAAACACATTTGCTGCAGGCTAAAGTCAACAGTGGATCATACAAAGATACTAGCTATTGGGTCCTATTTAATCCAGTCGGTCTTAAACAAACACATGTAGATATGTTGTAAATATATGAGTTCATTAACAAACTGGCATCAAACTAAAGTCAACAGTGAAACATAGGACGATACTCGCTATTGGGTCCTATTTAATCCAGTCTGTCTTAAACAAACACATGTAGATATGTTGTAAATATGTGAGTTAATTACCAAAATGGCTACAGACTAAAGTCAACAGTGGGTCATAGAACGATAATTGTTATTGGATCTATTTAATCCACTCGGACTTGAGGAAACCAATGAAGATATGTTGTAAATAGATGAGTTAATAAACACATTGTCTGCAGACAAAGTCAACAGTAGGTCATAGAACGATACTAGCTATTGGGTCCTATTTAATACAGTCGGTCTAAAACAAACACGTGTAGATATGTTGTAAATATATGAGTTAATTAATAGCTAGTATCGTTCTATGACCCACTGTTGACTTTAGTCTGCAGCCAGTTTCTTGGGGACCTATTTAATCCAGTCGGTCTGAAACAAACACATGTAGATATGTTGTAAATATATAAGTTAATTACCGAACTGGCTACAGACTAAATGCAACAGTGGGTGATAGAACGATACTAGCTACTGGGTCCTATTTAATCCAGTCGGTCTGTTACAAACACATGTAGATATGTTGTAAATATATGAGTTAATTAACAAACTGGCTACAGACTAAAGTCAACAGTGGTTCTTAGAAGGATACTAGCTGTTGGGTGCTATTTAATCCAGTCGGTCTTAAACAAACACATGTAGATATAGTGTAAATATA
>NW_013774157.1:0-792 GCF_000517525.1 Limulus polyphemus
TCTAATAACTACTATTAACTAAATGTTGGTCTATTACCTATTATTAACTACATGTTGGTTTAATAATTATTATTAACTACATGTTAGTCTAATAACTACTATTAACTAAATGTTGGTTTAATAACTAATATTAACTAAATTTTGGTCTAATAACTATTATTAACTACATGTTGGTCTAATAACTATTATTAACTACATGTTGGTCTAATAACTACTATTAACTACATGTTGGTCTAATAACTACTATTAACTAAATGTTAGTTTAATAACTATTATTAACTAAATGTTGGTCTAATAACTATTATTAACTACATGTTGGTCTAATAACTACTATTAACTAAATGTTTGTCTATTAACTATTATTAACTAAATGTTGGTCTAATAACTACTATTAACTAAATGTTGGTTTAATAACTATTATTAGCTACATGTTGGTCTAATAACTATTATTAACTACATGTAGGTCTAATAACTACTATTAACTACATGTTGGTCTAATACCTACCATTAACTACATGTTGGTTTAATAACTACTATTAACTAAATGTTGGTCTAATAACTATTATTAACTAAATGTTGATCTAATAACTACTATTAACTAAATGATTGTCTAATAACCAAAATTACCTAAATGTTGGTGTAATAACTATTATTAACTACATGTTGGTCTCATTACTACTATTAACTAAATGTTGGTCTAATAACTATTATTAACTACTTATTGGTCTAATGACTATCATTAACTACATGTTGGTTTAATAATTATTATTAACTACATGTTAGTCTAATAAC
>NW_013774158.1:0-747 GCF_000517525.1 Limulus polyphemus
CAGTGGAGTTAAACTAACCTGTCTCACGAATACTTGAATACTTCACTGACAAAAAGCCTCTTATGTAACACAGATCGTGCTTGAAATAAAACTGTAATACAGTGTTTCCGAGATACCTCCCTTTTAACACATTTCTTAATGGTCACCTGAGGTGTAACCAAATAATACTGTTACGACATCGAGGTCACGTGACTAGTATCACGCCACTTCTTTCTCGAACCTTCGGGAGATTACTAGATTGGGGGTAGTCTGGTATATATAAGATGGTCACAACGTGATGGGAGGATAGTGTAATGAGTAATTGAATGTATGCGGACAAAATATTGTTGGCCTCGTGAGACGTGAATTAACGTGTTGTTATAGAGCGACTGTTGAAATTAAGTGTATCGTAAAGTTGTATTCGGAAAGAATAAACCAGTTTTTTTTAAGAAAGGACTTGTGTCGCTAAAGTTTCGTCGGAACGAAGTTACGGATAATTAACTAACGAAGGGAGACGTAACAATACTATAACTTGACACAAACACGGGTGACTGCAGGTGTTAGGAAAGAAACAAAAATTGTGTCACTGCGCGCTAAATTTGCTAGTGTGGCGCATGCGCAGTAAATGTTTCAAATATTCTATCTTTTTTTTTTTTTTAAATTTCCTGATGCGATATTTACGAAGCTATAGCCAGTTAAACAGTTACTTATTTTGTATGCAACTTTGTCCAGTAGTGTAAAACTTCTATAGAATTTCGGCAAATGTAC
>NW_013774159.1:0-2019 GCF_000517525.1 Limulus polyphemus
ATCTTTAATAAATTCACAATCACAATCTCGTTAGGTTAGGTTAAGTAAGATAATGAAAAATGACAAAAATTCTCATGAAGTATGCTAATGAACAGATTGTATGTTATGGCTGGAGACCTGATGATGACAAAACCTTGTCGAAACGTTGTACATTTGCTGTCATGTTAAACTTATATTAAAGTTTTTCTTCATTACCCATTTAAGCCGTCTCCAGCCATTATTAGTCTCAAAGTGGGTTCCTCGTCATCGAGATTGTATGTTATGTGTTCAATACAGTAACATAAGCTGCATATTCGTCGAGTGATTTACAACTAATGTAAGGGCAATAAAACCATTAAAATTAGGTATAAATAGATATATACTGTTAGGAGTTTTAAGGTATTTGACATAAAGAAACTGTATTTGGTATTTTTGTATGGTGATTACAAGGTTGGTCAAATCAAAGGATTGTGTATAGAGATAATGTAAATAAGATAACACACAAAATATCATTTTACTGAAAAAATCATTTGATATTTATTTACCATATTTTAGAGATTACTCAAATGAAATTTGATAACTTTAAGATGAAGAAAGTATTTAAAATCTTAAGAAAAATCACTTTGCAATTGGAGTAGTCAACACACTAACTCCCTATATTCATGAACACATTTTCAGTAGATATACGTAATTAAACACTTAAGTTTTTGTGTACAAAATACAACTAATGTTTAAAAAATGTCATAAAGATATGGTATAAAAACCCTTATGCTTTTGTATTTTTCATTATGTTTACTATAGGGTTACAAGATCAGTTATACCAATCAAGTCTGTTGGTAAGTCTTGAGCCAGTGTCAAGAAACTTACGTTTTAGGTGATATCTGTACTTACCACATGTTCTTTCTAACCCTGATTCAATCTCTCTTTGAAATTCAGTTTCTGTTGTCAGGTTCACAACATTATAGAATGAACGATCCTGATTCTCATCATCACTGTAACTGAACTTTGAAACAACTTCTAGTAGATTATCAGGATGTTCCATTTTCACTTGAACAGACATGTTCTAAAATCAAACAAACCTTGAAAGGGTTAACAGAAATAACAACTAATGTTAATATTACATACAGCCTCCCCCCCCAGTTCACTAACTTAAAACATGATGATGTGATTAATAAACCTAACATTTCAAATTTAGTTATGTAGGTAAGCAGTCCTAAGCTATATAAATACTACGTATTTTATGTCTGATTCTATAGTCAAACAAAAAATTGACATACAACACAATGAAACAAGAAAGACTCAACAATCACTTTCTTCTTTATCCAAACTGAAAGTAAAAATATTGAACTTCATGTTGATATTCTACTGCAGCAAAGCATCAGAGATATCTGCAGAAAACATTGGGTAATACACAGTGAGAAAAACAAAATATGTAAAAAAAGTGGATAAGCATATACATACCAAATATTGTCTTCATTTTGTTTTTATCAAACCGGGTTAAAACTAAAAACTATAACCAGTAAAAAGCCAAAAATCATATTTAATTATGACAGTGTCACCATCATTAATGTCTAAGGCAAACTTTGAGATAAAATATGTCTAAAATGTTGCTTTCACTGGCATTCTTATACTTGAAGTAATAGCAGAATTAGACTGTGCATGGACCACTGTCATCAGGCACAATCACTGGACTTCAGTCCTCATAAAGAGACAGTGTAATTGGTTAACATGACCTAAAGACAGTGGGCATGAGTCAGGTTGAGTGCAGAATTACATTTAGTTCTTTCTATACAATGTGTGGAAAGACCAGGTAAGTTAGATATCTTGATAGAAGAGTTAGCACAAAGGATCACATATAAAGTGTAACAAACTTAAAATAAGACCCAGAACTTGAGCACTTTTGAATAGCTCAACTCATATAACAATCAATTTACAAGGGAATTAAGGCTGACAATTCCTCAGTGTAGTACCACCACATGAAACCTATGTAATTGTACAGGAATAAAATGATAATCACTTTCCAAGTGGAAACAAACTGAC
>NW_013774160.1:0-745 GCF_000517525.1 Limulus polyphemus
TAAAAAATTAAGTAAAAACTACTTGGAAATTCAGTTATCTCTCAATATGTGGAAACTGTACTGAACTATTATTAAGAACCTTTACTTAAAACACAATAGAAGTAAGTACTGTCACTAATTTATATTTGCACAACAAACACGTCCTGATGCTCGTCCAATAACTATCAATTTAAATCCCTTTGTATTCATTCCAGAATGAAGGATGCATAATTTATGTTTATTTCATAATTTTTTATGGTGGTTGCTAGATCGTTCAAATTTTCCGGACCCGAACAGAAATTAATTACTGAAGACAATATATAAAATGTAAAGTTTTCTCTTTTTAAACGTTTGCTAACTATTTGGACAATATAAAAAATTCGCATATGAACGTTCGAAATGTTCTGATGCACAAAAGTATTTCTAATGTTAAGATGAAAATTACTTTGCCTGACAGATAGGAAAGAGGTGAAAAACTGCCTGCCCGATTTGCATATAAGAGCAATGTTATTATCTTCTCCTATTACTCGCATTTTTCTGAGAAAATAACAAAAAGGAAAACCACTACTCAGGAGAATTACTTCTATATTTCATAATAGTTCCACTTTCCGTCACTATATGGCAGCACATAATGTTTTTTTTGTGTAAACTATGACAGTTTGGGACTTTTCACTTCACAAAAATGATATCTGACAAACCAATTTCGCTAAAAATAAGTAAATAAATAAAGAATTCATTAAATAAATATTTAATGTATCAAGCACCT
>NW_013774161.1:0-1185 GCF_000517525.1 Limulus polyphemus
GTTTGTCTAAATTTTCTGAAACCATTTTGTGTTTCAGGTAATTTTGAAGTTACTTCTAGATAATTTGAAAGTCTATTGCTTATTATTCGTTCTAAAATTTTTCCTACGCAGCTGGTCAGGCTGATCGGGCGGTAGTTATTTGGTTTATTTGCTGGCTTTCCTTCTTTATGGAACATTAGTACTGTCGCTTGCTTCCAAGAAACCGGGATATATCCAGAACTCAGTGATAAGTTAAAAATTGCAGTAAGGTGTTCGTACAATCTCCGAGTGCCTTTTTTGAGAAGGATGGCCTGTATTCCATCTTCACCTGGTGCCTTGTTTTTGGTGGTTTTTATAGCTTTATGTACTTCTGTTTCAGTTATTGTTTTAGTTAGTAGATATGTTACTGGGTTTTCTATTACAGTTGATTTGATATTTATGTTTGTGTTTACTGGAAATTTGTGTTTGTGTTTACTGGAAATTTGGGTATGTACATATCTATGTTTTGTTTGATGTAATTATTTACTTTATTGTAAAAAATGTTTGTTCATGTCCGGTTCATTGTGTGTTTTGAATGTGTTTTGTAGGTGTTCTTTGAAAGTTTTGACTTTTTCTGAGTTAGAGTATGCTGTTTTGTTTTGTGTTTCTAGGGGTGGGTAATTACTATTGTTGCTTCCTGTATTAGTGTATCTTTTGAGATGATTCCAGAATTGTTTTGGATCAGTTTTATCATTTAGTTGAGAGCAAAAATTGTCCCAGCTGTCTTGCTTTTGTTGTCTGACTTCGTTTCGTATTTTATTTCATATAGTGTTTATTTGTATTTTAAGAGTTGGATCTCTGGTTTGCATAAATTGTCTGCGTAATTTCCTTCTTTCTTTTATCATGTCTATGATTTGCTTGTGAGGCTTCCATGTTTGTATTATATTTGGTAGTTTTTGTTTAGGTATTGTCTGTTTAGCTGCTGTTTGTAGACACTCGGTGATTGTATGACAGTATGCATCTATTTCGGATGCTTCCGCGGCTTCACAAACTTTTGTTGTTGGAAGCATATTGTCTATAATGATTTTATAATTAGTCCAATTTGCTTTCTTGTAATTAAATTTATCTGTTACTATTGATTTATTAGTTTGGGGGGTGAGATTGAAAATACACTAGACCGGTAAATGGTCACTGTCTGTGTCTTGTCCTACTTGAAATTGTTTAAAT
>NW_013774162.1:0-744 GCF_000517525.1 Limulus polyphemus
GAGAATTAAACTATGATGTACAAATACAAATGGAGAACCTCGAACACTATCTTGGAAAGAATTGTGAAACAGATGTATAAACATGACGATATACCTCAGATTTTACTGAAACACCTTGGGTGTTTAGAAAATATTTACTTACATATTGCAATTAAAACAGCCGAAGTAATTTAAATACAATTTAATAATACGATTTTTAAAAGTTTCATAATTTTAAAATATACATTTCAATATGGATTCTACAACTTACTTGTATTATGACAGATAGACTGGAAAACTTCGCAAATACACGATTATGTTATAGTGAAGCAGCACCGCTATAGATTAAAAGCTTGTATATGTATCGTAGTTATGTATTGCATCATCAGGTTATGTAGGTGTATCAGTGCAGAAGAACTAGCTTCCCATTGTTACTTTATTAACAGCTGAATAGATTAATTTAACTCTCTAGATTCTCCTCTGAAATGACAATGTACACTAACGTTCCGTATAATTTTTGTGAGTGTTCTAAATGTAAAAAACTACATTCGGGATTTGGGGACTATATAATGTCCATTAAAAATTTCCATGAAAATATTGATATTATTGAGGCGTAAACTTTATGATAGCATTAAAGACTTGAATTATACATTTAACTACCAACGAATAGTGGGATTGACCGTCATATTATAACGCCCCCATAGCTGAAAGAACAACCATGTTTGGTAGGACGGAGATTCGAACCCGCGACCCTCAGATTGCGAA
>NW_013774163.1:0-742 GCF_000517525.1 Limulus polyphemus
TACTGACTATACTATTTAGTTGCAACATTCAAATTGTCAGATGAAAGGAAGCATTCTACTTTCCTAACCACAAATTATATTTAAATTACACAATTATAGTTGCAACTCAGGACTAGTTAGGCACATCTGGACCTGGTTTCACTTTAACTGCCATTATTTAGACCACCCATACTCATGTTAATTAATGTGACACAACAATGAAAAAATCAGTGCAGATGATTGTATATGCTGGTAAATTATGCTTATGAGCACCATATAAATTACTGGCAGTTGCTAAATCATATTTAAAAACTCGATAGGTTTAACTACACGAACACTCCAGAAGACAAGTCAGAAATTGCTCGAATGAAAGTTACACACACTGTGGAAAAAGGTATAATCATAACATAATATAAGCCTAGAGGCTCAAAGACTATATTTAGTATTAAAGGTTTTGATAGAATAAGAAAACTTAAATATAAGCTACCTAATTAGCGGTGCTAGATTACAGTTCCTAGATTAAGTCGCTAGTACATCTAGATCTAATATTAATGTTAGACCTGTTATTTCCATCCTTTTAGTCTTAGGTTTGGATCTAGATGTAATAATAATGACAGAAATTTAGCTTTATACATCTAAACTAGAGCTTGGATTTGGGTGCATAGATTGAAATCACTCTGTATTGAATCTACCCAGATCTAGATATAACCTTGCCTCATCAATTCTAGATTTAGATTTATTAGGCCAAACTTTTAGAACAAAT
>NW_013774164.1:0-1724 GCF_000517525.1 Limulus polyphemus
AGCTGACGTGATGAAAAGTCTCACAATCATATATACACTGTATCGCATACCAACTCCATCCAACCTAAAGACAAAAGTAAAAATAATAGAATCACCTTAGTATTAACATACCATCTACTCAACAAGCTAATAACAAATCTCATACAGAAAAAATCCATTTACTCAAGACTGACCTCACCACTTCTGGCATATTCACGGTTTTATTTTGTACAAAGTTTCGGGCAGATACTAAATTCCATGTTATACAGAAATTAAGTAAGATAAGTATTGTTGAAAGGTTAGAATATACAGAGGTTCTAATCATGGCCTATGAAGTCACCAAGACCTCGGTTAAAATTGGAAATTAAATGTAACGTACCAATTAATTTTACACCCATATGGTAAAGGTATACAATGTGTAAGGCTAACGTTATGTGTTTCTTGGCGTTTGGAGCTTGGATAAATTTTAAAACGGAAATGTTACAAACGTTATACGTGGAACACGTTTACAAAAATATTCTACGAGAACACATTGTTGATTTATTTTTCTTAAACACTACCAAAATTTGTAAGAAAATAAAAAACTTGTAGGAAAAATCTAAGAAGGAGAAGGTTTTCACCAAGGTAAGGTTGAAAAAGAGATCGAGCAAAGAGTAGGCGTTAAGTAAAACACATCTAGGGGGAGCCTTCTCTAACAGATCTAAGGTATTGGCGAAAACGATAATCGACTTTGCAAGCTGTTTCTACGATATAGTTTGTGATATCTGCGACACTGGATACAGTACATTCTGACGAGCAGGTGCAATATGGAACTAGGGCCAGTTATTGTGGTGTCTGAAACACGTGGACAGCTATTAAAAATGTTCTAGTACATTAGTGAGGTCTAATAGCAGTAAAGTCGTTGTCTTCGAATGCAACAAGTGGTCTTCAATTTCTGAATTACATCTAAAACGTGTGTGTATTACCACGTCTAACTAAAAACTTTATTTAGTTTTATTTTGTACAAAGTTTCGGGCAGACATCGTACGCCAGATACTAAATTCCATGTTACCACGTCTAACTAAAAACTTTATTTTTTTATCCATTATTACCCTAAAAATTTCTACTGATGTCTTGCGGAACAGCAGTGGCCACAGAACATACATTTCTGTGGCTCCTATTATCTCTTTTTTTTAAAGTAAACTACTGATGCCTCTTGAAAATAGATTCTCGTTATTTTCATCACCAAAGAGATTTTTGAGTCTATGTTTTTTCTCTGAGACAGAAATATTCGTGGCTTTCGTCAGTTCTCTGTGGAATACACTGTTCTCTCTTTGAAAGATATATTCTTCTGGATTCGTTGTCTCTATTCGGGTTACATTCACTTGACTTATTTTTTAATGTAAAATGGAAATATTCCTTACTCCCAATGTTCATCAGCTTTTCCTGGCTGCAGTGGGATGTATCATCATGTATCTCATTGTCTTTATGTGGAATGTATCATCAAGTTTCCCATTGTCTTTATTTGGAATTTATCATCGTGTATCTCGTTGTCTGTACGTGGGATGGATCATTATGTTTTCCATTGTCTTTACGTGAGATGTCTCATCATGTTTCCCATTGTTTGTACTTGGAATGTATCATCATGTTTCCTAATGTCTTTATGTATCATCATGTTTCTCATTGTCTTTATTGGGATGTATCATAATGCATCCAACTGTCTTTATGTGGGATGTATCATCATGTTTCCCTTTGTCATTATTGGG
>NW_013774165.1:0-745 GCF_000517525.1 Limulus polyphemus
AATTACAAGTAAAGAAAAAATATTTAGGCTATTATCAGGGGGGAAAAAGTTAATTGTTCTCTGGTATAAAAGTGAACCTAAGGTTCATTGTATTAGTGGAACAGAAAAATAAATATTAATATTATATTGTAAAGATCAAAAGATTTTCATTCAACATACTCTTGAAAATGTAAAAGTAATAATAAAAAGTCGTGCATTTCGATTTATTATGTTAATAATATGTACTGTTCATGACATTTAAAAAAGTGTTACATATTTTTAGAGGTTATTTTGTTAGAAATAATACATCCAATTAACATTGAGGAAGCAAGCCTACAAATATTATATATAGCACTTAAGAAGTGTCGCATTAGATGATTTATAAAGCTTCAGCAAACACCCTATAAAGTTTTTGTGAATAAAGCAATATGTTATATGTTATAGCTGAAATATATACTTTTTTCACTCTTCTATAAGTTGTATAGAATATATCCTTATTAAAGTGTGTCAAAATAATTTTTCTAAATTTCCATAACCTTTCTGTAGTTAATTAGGCCCATCCATAATTATCAAATGTTGCAGGGTTGAAAACATATACTAATCCTTTTACACAGGTAAAGGTTATATGCTTTAACTTTTCTAAGTCTCGAGCTAGCATGTATTGATTTCTGTGTAGAAGGTGACCTATTGAAACAGGTGATACAGAAACTTGCAACTGACTTGAAATAATTATAATTGTATTTTGACTAGTGGTTGAAGTATGTAA
>NW_013774166.1:0-1446 GCF_000517525.1 Limulus polyphemus
GACTGTCCAAGGCATCTACAAACTGATCTCTCAGCAACAACTTGAGGAGATCGGGTGGTGCAGTTGGGTAGGTCTTGCGTGCCATGCTCTCCAAGTCCTGTGCCAGCTCTTGCAAGCTCTCCCCTTTATCACGGACTCTCGTCCTGAGTCTGGCCCTGTAGACTTCTGACTGGTTTTGGGTTCCGTACCTGAGTTCCAGAGCCTATACCAGTGTTCTATAGTTGTGTCTGTCGGCTGCTGTCAACTGTCCAAGTATTTCCAGTGGTTGTCCCTTCAAGCTCGTTGCCAGATATACAGCTTTCTGTTCCTCTGTCCATCCATTCATTTCTGCCAGTAGCTCGAATTGTGCTCTATATGCGTCCCACTGTGCCTTCCCATCGAATTCCTGTGGCTTCCTTCGCACTGGATCACTCCTATTACTGACATTCATATCTGGGATGTGACTTCTAACGGGACTGAATATGTCTGCATTAGGGTTTAACTGCGAGCTCTGTAAGGGGCTTGCCATTGTCTGGGGCTGATTAAGTCGATGGTCAATGTATCCTCCTTGTGTAACACACAACAAATCGTTCTTTAACGTATCTAATTCGCTTTTAAATTTACTGATGTTTTCCATTTGTACTTCATGCCACTGTTGTTGACTTTCCTGCAACTGTTGGATACTTTCTTCCTGTTTCCTTTCTTGTTCCAGTTGCCACTGTTGTTGACTTTCCTGTAACTGTTGGAGACTTTGTTCCTGTTTAAAATTACAGCAGTGGTTGGAGGAAAAAGAAAACTCTTCTTGTTTCTTTTCTTTTTCCTCCAACACTGCTGTAATTTCTCTTCTCGTTCTTCTTGTTTCTTTTCTTTTTAATTTCTCGTTTCTTTTCTTTTTCCTCTAACAACTGTTGTAATTTCTCTTCTCGTTTCTTTTCTTTTTCCTCCAACCACTGCTGTAATTTCTCTTCTCGTTCTTCTTGTTTCTTTTGGTGCTCTTGTATTGCTGCCATCAAGTCTGCTATGCTGTAGTTTGATTTGCAGCTTCTCGTTTCCATTTTTTTTTCTGTCCCACTCTCTGACACCAATTTGTTACGTCTCCGTTTGTTAATTTATTTTTCCGTAACTTCGTTCCGACGAAACTTTAACGACACAAGTCTCTACTTAATAAAACTGGTTTATTCTTTCCGAATATAACGTTACGAAACACTTAATTTCAATATTCGCGCTAAAACAAACACTATAACGAACGAACGTTAACTTCAACAATACCCTGTGACTGCAGTTCAATTACTCACTATCTACTCACACGCATTACATCCCCTTGTCACGTTGTCACCCTCTTATATATACCCGCCTACCCCATCTAGTAAATACTAGAGCATTCGCCAAAGTACAGGATAGTTCTAGAAACGTGGCGTCACTATAGTCACGTGACTCGCTGACGCAACAATATTATCATGATCTTCT
>NW_013774167.1:0-875 GCF_000517525.1 Limulus polyphemus
AAATAGAAGTTGTTATTTACTTTTAACAATATAACAAACTCAATACCTTCATTTAGCTATACAAGGGTAAAAGTTTGAACATTTTGTAACTTTTGCCAGTTTCTGGTTAGATGATGTACGTGAACAGAATATACAGAACTGGAAACGACGTTAATCTCGTCTTTAGCACATGATCAGGACCTGTACAGCTATTTCTGCTTTTGCTAGCGACTTATACACTAGAGGAGTCATTAATTCTTTTGTCTTGGTGTCGACGTTTTGGATACATCTAGTTGTAGTCGTATAAAAATATAATTGTCTCTTTCCTGATTACTGGAACTGTTCTGTTGATGTTCTGGGAAGTACTGGGAACGCTTGAAGTAAAGCATAGTTTCAAGTAAACTATGTAACTATTGGATGAAGTCATCTAGAATTGTCTAGTGTCTAGTTGTTGATAAGAAAATAGAAAATGAATTCTTGTCCAGTTTGACTTAATCAAACTATGTATACAAATCGCTGTATCTCTAAATCTGCGGACATAATACTTAACTGATTGTCTTAAGTCCTACCTGAGAATACCACAATTACTCACCAGACATAAAACTATTTATACAATGTTCAGTTTGAGTTTTTTAAACCTAAGGCACTCTATTAAGCCCACTCCAAACTGTTTTATGGGTTACAAAACTAATACTGCACTGCTCAAAATCATGATAGTAATTTGACTTAGTATATTTGATTTGATGCTTCAAATCAAAAACAATCAACAAAACTAATACTGCACTGCTCAAAATCATGATAGTAATTTGACTTAGTATATTTGATTTGAAACTTCAAATCAAAAACAATCGGGAATGTTCAGAAATGTATTTCTCCTCACTCTGCACTTGATAAAA
>NW_013774168.1:0-1048 GCF_000517525.1 Limulus polyphemus
TTTTTAGTCCTCTTCCACTATATTTTGTAAACTGTTATAATGGTCTTTTAGTCCTCCTTCCATTAGATTTTGTTGACTTTGAAAACGGGTTTTTGATTTTTCTTCTACTAGATTTTGTCGACTTTCATAATTGTCTTTTAAGGTCTTCATGGACTATATGATTTCGACTTTAAATTTTTTCGATACTGATAACGGTATTTTAGTCCTTCATCCGCATGATTTTGTTAACATTAATGACGATTATTTTCGTCCTTCGTCCTCTATATTTTGTCGACTATTATAATAGTCTTTTAGTTTTTATTCCACTAGATTTAGTTAACTTTGATAAGGGTCCATTTATTCCGTTTTATACTAGATTTTGTTGACTTTGAAACCGGTTATTTAGTTTTCTTTTTTTTTATTTCGTCGACTTTCATTACTGTCTTTTTAGGCCTGCAAAGACTAGATTTTTTCGACTTTGATAACGGTCTTTTAAGCCTTTCTTATACTATATTTTAATAACTTTTATAATGGTATTTTTAATCCTTCTTAAACTAGATTTTGTTGTCATTGATAACGGAAAATTTAGTCCTTCCTTTGCTAGATTTTGTTAATTTTAATGACAGTCTTTTTAGTCCTTCTTTGACTATATTTTGTCGACTGTTATAACGGTCTTTTTTTACTCCTTCCACTAGATTCTGTTGACATTGATAAGGGTCCTTTTAGTCTGTTTTCCACAAGATTTTGTTGACTTTTGAAACGGGTTTTTGATTTTTCTTCTTCTAGATTTTGTCGACTTTCATAATTGTCTTTTTAGGTATTCATAGACTATATGTTTTCGAATTTGATAACGGTCATTTAAACCTTTCTTACACTATATTTTAATAATTTTTATAATGGTCTTTTTAATCCTTCTTAAACTAGATTTTGTTGTCATTGATAACGGAAAATTTAGTCCTTCCTCGGCAAGATTTTGTTAACATTAATGACGGTCTTTTTAGCCTTTCTTCCACTATACTTTGTCGACTGTAATAACGGTCTTTTAGTCCTCCTTCAACTAGATTTTTTT
>NW_013774169.1:0-1451 GCF_000517525.1 Limulus polyphemus
TTTCGTTTTTTTTTATTTGGAGCAGATGTCCGATGGCATTATGAATGTAGTTACCTGTTTTATATTTGGTTTCGTTTTTTTTTTATTTGGAGCAGATGTCCGAGGCCATTATGGATCTAGTTGCCTGATTTATATTTTGTTTCTTTTTTTAGCAGATGTCCGATGCAATTATGGATGTAGTTACCTGATTTATATTTTGTTTCGTTTTTTTTGTTTTTTTAGCAGATGTCCGATGCCATTATGGATATAGTTGCCTGATTTAAATTTGGTTTAGTTTTTTTTAGCAGATGTCCGAGGCCATTATGGATCTAGTTGCCTGATTTATATTTTGTTTCGTTTTTTTTCGGTTTGGAGCAGATGTCCGAGGCCATTATGGATCCAGTTGCCTCTTTACGTTTTCTGTTTCGTCTCTTCAGGTCAGTAGAACTTTGATTTCTGTTATTATATGTCTCGCAAAATGCAAAGGCTAGTTCTTCATTAGACAATCCATATTAACAATCCATAAAATTACTGGTTAAACACATACTTCTAAACTGTTTATGCATTAAATTACTTGTGGACCTGTAACATTGATGGTTATAAGATCAAATAACTTGTGGACCCATAACATTGATGGTTATAAGATCACAGTACTTGTGGACCTATAACATTGATGGTTATTAGATCAAATTACTTGTGGACCCATAACATTGATGGTTATTAGATCACAGTACTTGTGGACCCATAACTTTGATGGTTATTAGGTCCACAAGTACTGTGATCATGATCTAATAACCATCAGTGTTATGGGTCCACAAGTAATTTGATCTTATAACCATCAATGTTATAGGTCCACAAGTACTGCTAATAACCATCAATGTTATGTTATGGGTCCACAAGTAATTTGATAAACAATGTAGTGATTTTATCCTCAAACTTAGAAAAAACATTGTAAGTAGATTTCCACAAACAATAAAAAACAAACAGAACTGTCGTATACAAAAACGTACTTGATAACTGGTACCTTCTGATACAATGATGGAAAATTATATATTCACTCTTGTTCTATATATATACAGATAACTTTCAGTAGGATCCACATATTGAGTAGATGAGCAGTTAGTCGTATTCTACATTAAAAACGGATAGAAATCCTGATGTAATTAGTGGATTAATTGTATCACTGACTGTATTTTATTATGTTCCTCATATCTTATTAGGAACCCAATAACCATCAAAAAGTTTTAAGGAGAAAACCACTTACACTAACTAGTTTGTCCCAAAGTTTTAAGGAGAAAACCACTTACACTAACTAGTTTGTCCCAAAGTTTTAAGGAGAAAACCACTTACACTAACTAATTTAGAAGTGGTAGACTAGAGGGAAGACAGCTAGTCATGCTACTCGACGGCTATCTGTACTAGCCGTCCCTAATTTAGAAGTGGTAGACTAGAGGGAAGACAGCTAGTCATGC
>NW_013774170.1:0-744 GCF_000517525.1 Limulus polyphemus
AACAAAGGCCATGTTCTGGTAACTGTTAAAAGAGAGGTTGAACTAATTAGGTGCCATCAAGCTGAAGTCAAGCCGACTGAAAAAGTTGATGATGGTGAAGTGGAACCAAATTTAAATATCAAGGTAGAACAGGAGAAAGATCAAGATTTGAAACCAATAATAGATTTTTTAAAAGCAAGTGTTTCGCGCCCTGCTTGGGAGAAGATGTCTGGTCTAAGCCCTGTGACAAAGCACTATTGGGCGCAGTGGGACCAGTTAAAGCTTGAAGATGGAATTCTTGTACGGAGATGGGAAACTACAGATGGGAAAGTGACGACTTGGCAAACAGTTACACCGAGGAAGTTACGGGAAGTTGTGCTGCGTCAATCCCATGATAATTTAACTGGAGGACATCTCGGAATCAAGAAGACATTGAGTCATCTACGACAACGATTTTATTGGATAGGTATGAGGAGAGATGTGGAAAAATGGTGCAAGACATGCCGTACATGTAGTGCTAAAAGGGGACCCAAGCATAAGGGATGCCCAAATGATGAAGAGTTGCCTGCGAATATGTCAGAGCTTGTGGAAGTGTTATCGGAACGGATGGATGATATTCACCATCAAGTGCGTACAAACTTGAAAACGTCTGCTGATTCGATGAAGTTGGCTTATGATAAGAGATCTACTGAGGTCAGCTTTGTACCAGGGGACAAGGTATGGTTGTATAATCCCAGGAAGACCAAAGGGAAGTCTCCTAAGTTG
>NW_013774171.1:0-1359 GCF_000517525.1 Limulus polyphemus
GAAAGCACAAGACTATCGTCCAGTAAAATGCAGTAATCAAATTTGTTACATTATTGCAATACTTTTACTAATATAAAAGCAATATACTGTTTCGTCATTTTAATAATTGAATATGTGTATATTGTTCTATTAAAGATACATGTTACAACGGAGAGTACAAGGAGGAAGAACCTTTCGTGATGTTGAGCTATTTTTATTGTCTTTCCGTTGCAGGGTTCATAGACCCCCTCATAATACACAGGGGTCCAAATATGGCGATCAGGCTCCTCCAATCCCCGAAATATTACTGTTCTTATCCCAAGATAGGTTCCATTCACGTAGAAAAACAATGGTTAGAACACTCGCCCGTCGTATCTAACTTCGTGTGACAAGTGTGTTCCCGCTAACTTGCAAGTTTTGGTATGAATACAGTTTCAAATATGGTACCCCATGATACCGAGTGGAGAAAAACCAAACCCGATACCGGATTCGGGGTCAGCACCTATGAAAACCATTCCTTTTCTCCCCTTATGACTGGGTGGTTTTCCGGGTGCGTTTTGTACCGCCGCCCCCTTGGTATCTCGTTGGTAGGATGGCTATGCTATATAGATAAAGCATCCCAGGACCACCCCTAGTTCACCTCCCAAGTTCGGTCCTATAAAACTGAAGGAGGAAATAGCAGACAAACAAATTCGCATTCAATATAGGGATGTGCTTGTCACGCTTTGTATATTTAGTTTTGACATTTTAGCTATGGCTTATGTTAACACTCCAAAGGTTTCTCTATTCATCTGATTTAGGTGTAATTTTGGATGACGTAACAAGTTTCGTCTAACTGGAGTAGTCTAGAAAATTTTAGATGAGTAACATATTTGTTTTATTTAATCTTTTTTCTTGTCTTTCTGGTTTGGTATTTCACTGTTTATAACTCACTTTCTACATAATGCCTAATAGCTGGTAGAATTAGAAGGAATAAAATTTATGACAAGTACTTTAGTAACCTAACCCCAACAGTGGATTTAATACACAAAGTAAACCGACAGAGTAATTAACACAAATAAGAGTATGTAAAATAATACAACATCGAGATTATAAACATAATGTAAATATATACATAACCTAAACCTCAATATGTTTCATAATCATATTACTGTAGATATGTCTAGGTTAAGTTTAAAAACATTTCCAAGGACAAAATTAATGGAAACTCAGTTGAAAAACGTCTTGGTTCATCTGGAGTTATATTATATTACATACAACTCGTAAATTTTTACTGTTAATATGATTTATCTTCTTATCCTATCAAAACGTTAACGCTTCTAAGTTTACGAAACTGTTCATACTTTCTTGGAATACTGGCTTTCAAAGACAGATGGTTCG
>NW_013774172.1:0-744 GCF_000517525.1 Limulus polyphemus
GGGTGGCAACTGGTTATGGATATGATTTTTCACTGTGTGGCAACTGGTTATAGGTATGATACTACACTGTATAACAACTGGTTATGGGTATGACAGTACATTGTGTGACAACTGGTTATGATTATAATACTACACTGTTTGACAACTGGTTATGGATATGATACTACACTGTGTGACAACTGGTTATGGATATGATACTACACTGTGTGACAACTGGTTATAGGTATGATACTACACTGTATGACAACTGGTTATTGGTATGATACTACACTGTATGACAACTGTTTATGGGTATGATAGTACATTGTGTGACAACTGGTTATGATTATAATACTACACTGTTTGACAACTGGTTATGGATATGATATTACACTGTGTGACAACTGGTTATAGGTATAATACTACATTGTGTGTCAACTGGTTATTGGTATAATACTACACTGTGTGACAACTGGTTGGGATTATAATATTACACTGTTTGACAACTGGTTATGGATATGATACTACACTGTGTGACAACTGGTTATAGGTATGATACTACAGTGTATGACAACTGGTTATGGATATGATACTACACTGTGTGACAACTGGTTATGGTATGATATTACATTGTGTGACAATTGGTTATGATTATAATACTACACTGTTTGACAACTGGATATGGGTATAATACTACACTGTGTGACAACTGGCTATGGATATGATACTACACTGTGTTACAACTGGTTATTGGTATGATACTAC